>NW_007726581.1:126905-130239 GCF_000696425.1 Galeopterus variegatus
ACACGAAAAAAAAAAAAAAAAAAAAAAAAAAAAAAAAACCCCAAAACAAAACAAGCAAACAAACTGAAATTTGAATGTAGTAAGTTCCTTGTAGATTGGAGATATAACCTTAGGAGGACCTTTCTAAGTTGCTTATGGTAAACCACCAGAAACTACCCCTGAATCATCCTTTAAGTTGCAAACAGCACCGCTTTTTTGTTACTGTAGGCATTATTTAATTACACGTCTCTTTCTAAAAGCTACTGAGAGCATCCAAGCCAAACTTGTCATAAACATAAGCTTCTTGCTGTAACTTGTTGAAATCCACCGTGGATGACACATGGACAGAACTGTTGGCCTCTAATAGAAATCTGAATAATACAGATCTTCTGATAACTCTCATGTTTCCTTTTAGACTTTTTCTGTTCTTCCTCCTAATATCAAATGAGAGTTGCTAGCAAGAAGCCAAGTGGACCAGTTTTAGTTTCCTCTCTTCTTTCCTGATTTACTCCCAGGATAAAAGATTAAGAGTATGAGAAAGCACAAAACATTATAATTAGGCACTGAATATCTGAGAGTGGACTGTAATCAGACTCACTTTTATTTTGTTAGCACAGACTAATTCCCACAAGCTGCAAGGATTCTGAATAAGGGTGGATCTCTGTGTACTCTGTGATGGCTCCATGCAGCCTGTGCATGAGTCTGCCTATAGTTAGTTATAAATGCAATAGGTTTTCAATCTCCCCTTGCCCTTACTTCTTAGTTTAGACCCTAGAAATAAGTAAGCAGAAAAAGTAATAATAATGTACGTTTTTTGAGTCCTTAACGAAGTGCTGGAGATTGTGCCAAATACTTTACATAAGTTACATTGTTTAATCTTCAAAATAGCCCTTTGAGGTAAATACTGCTATTATATCCATTTCAAAAATAAAACAAACAAACAAAAAGCCAAGGCTCATATAGGTTTAGAGTAAAGTTACCTGAAATTTTTCAGAGGTGGAGTCCACCAAGGACAAGGCAAAGGGCACTTTGTTACCAGAAACCAAGGCAAGCATAACACCGGTGCCCGCAGATGGGCGGATATTCATGGTCACATTTATTTGCCAACCCTCAGCATTGGATACATTATCTGTTAAAAAAAAAATAAAACAGAAGCAGGTCGAATGAAGTCCTAAAGTGCACCAGAAGGAATCATTACAATCTGATGAATATCCAAATCCATCTTTGTATAATACTAAAGATTTTAGTTCCCTTTCTCAATGATCTATATAACCCAGACAAAATGAAAGCTTTTCTGTTTTTGTTTTTTAACACGGCTAACAATACATAAAGGAGCCCCATCCTTTCATTTTTCCTAGAAGAGAATTTTGGATTGTGGTGTTAAGGATTATAATGAATTTTCCATTTGCTCTTTAACAGCTCTTCCTCCCCCTTGAGTATTCACCAATGCTCAAATCTCAGAGTAGTCATATTTTAAAGTACACAAATAATAGGAAGTTTAACAAATTTATTGTAATATTTCTGAGGAAAAATTTAGGTATAGCTGCCATCACCACCTCACCACTCCTCATCCTAGAGCAGTGAGAAAGTTAACTATGATCTATATACACAGAAGAGCTGGATAGCTTGATAGCAGAGAAACACTCTGAAGTCAACAGTCAATTTTCAAATTAGAATGGGAACTCTTCCGTAATTCTCTTCTCACGACACTTAACATTCTTTTTCTTAATTACTAGGTTAACTGTCTACCCCACTAGAGTGCAAGCTCTAGGAGGTACATGTCTCTATCATCCCTTTGTTTTCCACACTGGTCACTCAATAAATATTTGTTGAATTAATACGTTTCCAAAGTAGTTGATTCCAAAAATGTTAGTTCACAATCTGAATGAAGTTTTCCTCATTTAATATGAAGTAACATATAACAAAGCCCAAATACCATTTGGAGCCTTTGAAAGGGCAAATGAAGAAAATAATTTTCCTTTGACAAGATGTTCTTACATTTAGCCACATATAACAGCACTATATTTTTCATTATAATCCTATAAGTCTCATTCAAAAAATATGTATATATATATCCTTGTGAAAGAAGTAAATTTAACTCTGGATATTAACAACTCAAACTAAAATGAACATGCAAATGTATAGAGGTTATAATGTAACATTAAATATTAATTTTAAAGTAGGGCACTTTCAAGTTATCCATGAAGTAACTAATTATTTATGAAAGTATTTTTTTTTTCAAATACAATATAACTCTTTTTATTTCCTTTTCAGGAATTTTTTTCATTTGAACAAATCATTGAGGGCTTAGTTTTTTCTTATATTCAATCATCACCTCATTTAAAACATTTATTTTAAAAATCCTTCTTATGCAGAACAGACTTCAATTTAAAGGAATTATATTAATTTATGTTAGGAAAACAGAAATTACTGGTGTAAGACTCTTCCTAAAAGCTGTAGTAAAGACTTTTTGAGGTGAAAAATAAACATATTTAATATGTCATTTTTTCTTAAGGCATAAATGCCAGATTAAACTCAACTTAATTTATAGTGCAAAATATTAGTAGCTCAAATAATGAACTCCAAAACAGAAAAAGACTAAGAACTCAATAAAATAATTAAAATGTACAAATAAACATATAGAGAGATATTTAAGTATAAATTAGGAAAATAATATTTAAAATTATAAAATTTAATTTTTGAACTCTCAGATTAGAAATTAATCTCAAGCATTAACTTTGTTATTAGCAGAAGTATTAATAGACAAAAGATCTTTTGAAGAGAATATAACCAAATCTGTACATTTGCATAACTTTTGATTAATCTTAGATTACTAAGATTCTCTCCTACAGAATTAATCACATAAGGGTACCAGGATGTATATTCAAGGATGTTTACAAAAGTATTATTTTTAAAACTAAAAACCTTGGGTCAGTCTGGCAAGAGTTCCTGCTCTGCTTAAGCTGCAGAAAACTGGAAGTAGCACTATTCCTACCCTTACAACAACAAAAACCAAATTATCTGCATAATTACAACTTTTCTTGAGCTGTGGTTGCAAAGCAACCAACTGACCAGAAACCTAAAAAAAAAAAAAAAAAAAAGACAGTTGCTTCCAAGGAGAGACAAGATGAGGACCCATTCTTCCCCGGGCAGATACCAGATGGTATAATATGGTAAAAATAGTTTAGGTAAAGCTTTTAAAAAAAATTGCTAAAGTCCGTGTGGGAACTTGTGTGAGAGTATAGAAGCCCTAGAAAGTATGGACCCCAGGGAAATTCACATGCACTTACAGGCTCTTCTCCATGGACCTCACTGTGTACTCAAGAGAACATCGAGGAGCAGAGAAAGAGACCAG
>NW_007726581.1:130691-225907 GCF_000696425.1 Galeopterus variegatus
TCTTCTCCATGGACCTCACTGTGTACTCAAGAGAACATCGAGGAGCAGAGAAAGAGACCAGCGAAATCCTCCCTCCCGGAAAAAGCACCCCTGCAGGAAAGGCACAAAACCCAATCCAGATCCTTCTCTGTCTCCTGTACACAACAAAAGTCTTAAGGCATTGGGGGAAATGCAGCAAACCTGTCATCATTAGCACACATATGAAGACTCATTGCACCTACAGATCAAGAAAAGTAAACAGGAAAAACAAACAAGGCTATCTACCATGGAGCAGGAGCAGGAAAATCCTTGAATCCTGACCATCAGACATCTCCCCTACTGGTAAGGATGGGGAGTAGGAACAATGAAAAGTCCACATCTCTGAGACCCAAGGATACACCGGCTATCTACCATGGAGCAGGAGCAGGAAAATCCTTGAATCCTGACCATCAGACATCTCCCCCAGTGGTAAGGATGGGGAGTAGGAACAATGAAAAGTCCACATCTCTGAGACCCAAGGATACACTACCTGCCTAAGACTGAATCTGTACCAGAACACTAGAGAACGCTCCCCACCCCCGACCTCCTGGACCTCTTCACCATGTTAGCAAATGTCCAGTAACAAGTAAGAACACTTTGCTGGGGGTGCGGGGGCAAGACCGTGGAATCATAAAGGAAATACCTAAAACTGATCAGCTATTAAGAAAAGCTCTCTAGCAGCCCCTCCCCTAAGCAGAAGGTCATATTAAAGGAATCTGAAGCCTGATGTGTGCTAAGGGTAAACCTGGCAACAACAAAATTCAAGCAGCTAAACTCCTCAGTAGATGGATTCAATCCCCTTCATTAAGGGCCCAGCAAAAGAAGAGATGGACTCATTTCCAGACATAAATATTATTTATTTCAGTCTCTACTGTTTTACATAAGGCGTTCACCTCTAAACCAAAAATTATATGATACACAAAGAAGCAACGAAAAACAACACATAGTCGATAGACAAAGCAATCAAAATGGCCAGACTCATATGATACAGATGTTGAAATTATCAGAAAGGGAATTTATAATAATTATGATGAATTTGTTGAAGACTTGGGTGGACAAGCTAGACAACATGTGTGAACGCACGTGGAATTTCAACAAAGTGATAGAAATTTTAAGAAAAGATTCAATGGAAATGACACAAATGAAGAAGAATCCCTTTGATGCATTAATTTGTAGATTCAATATAACTGAGAAATCAGTGAACTTTAAAATAGCTTAACTGCACTTACCAAAAATAAAACAGGCAATGTGCCAATGAACTTTAAATACTAACATAAGCATATTTAACTGCCTTTATATTTTTTTTCCAATATACTGGAGAAACTTTATAAAATGTACTTAACAGTATGAATAAGCCTAAAACTATTCCTGGCACATAGTAGGTACTCAATAATGTTTACTGAAAGAATCACTGCTGTTTGTCAATGACTAAATTTAGTCGTTAATGAGAAAAGAGAGATAAAATGGGAAATCACTTACTATAATCTATGGTAAATTGAGCAACTCCAGAACCGGGATAGTAGGAGCCCTTCTCCACAGTGACGAAGCAATGCTTATTTTGATTTTCTTGAATAATTTCTTTTACTCCTGAAGCTCCTTGATTCATTAAATCCCAGCCTCGTATACATCCATCTAGACGAGCGTTAATCTAACAAATTAAAATATAGGTCAAGGAGTGCATTTTAAGTCACAAAAGTCAGACTGATAAGTGGCTTACTTGATTATAGGTATAGATTTTCATTTAAAGGAAAAGTCCTTTCCTTGATGACATTTTAAAACAGTTTACGTACTTTTGAGTTTTACCTAAATTTTTCTTTTCAGTGTCCTTCAGATGGACAGTGTTTTTCAGTCTGAGTGACTTTATGACATTACAGGACTCCAGTGGGATCCTAATAACTGTAACACCTCTAGTCCCAACTGCTTCTCTATGTCATTCGGAGGTAATCTTTCTGCTCTTGAGTTCTAAGAGGGTATTTCAAAAAGTTCATGGAAAGATTAATATTATCTTTCAATTCTATTTTTTCATGAACTTTTTGAAGTACCTCATATATATGCTTCTAGCTGTGGCCCTGGGATCTGTTTTCTGTTTTTTGTTAGATGCATTTACAACATAGGTTTGTCTTGCCAACCATACTCTAAGCCTCTTAAGGAACAAAAATGTTTGCATATTTTAGCCTCCACCTAAACATCCAAAAAGGCTTAAGGCAACCATTTCATAAATGGTTGATTCTTTTTGAATAATTTATTTTACTTTGAAAGTGTCTTGATTTATGAACAGACATATTCATTCTGACATGGGCTAACTAATTCAGGTTTAATAACATATCATAGAAATCTTTTAAAAGTTAAAGTAACTATAAATTGCCATGAGTGAAAGATAGATATAAAATAGTAAATATTTAAATTACATCAGCAAGTGCATCTGGCAGGCCCATGACTTCAAATGAAATTTTTAAAACTCTTCAAGGACTGTGATTTGTCTCCTTCATGAAACCTATTCCACAGTTACTAGACAAACATATTCAGAAAATCATCTATTATATCTAATTTAAATTTGTGACAGGCTGCAGTTATATCCTCAGTAAAGATGTTTAAATAATAAGTTCCATCTTATGTGCTATCCTTAACCTTCCATATTTAAGTCCTAAAATAGACCTGAGAAAGTCTTTTGACTGGCTTCTACAAAATAATGTAATTTTGGATTCAAAAATATATATTTTTATATTTAATGGCTAAGTATGAACTATTATGATGTTAACCCTGAATTGACATTTGAGAATTTAAACAATCCACTTGTCCATGAGTAATGCTAGGAATTTAAATGGGCACAAAAAGACTACATTCATTTTCTCATTTCCTTAATATAGTTTCGAGGTCATTAATGTTATTTTTCCATGTTCAATACAAGCTGTCACACTTGGTATGTTTAAAAAAATAACTTTTATTGACCCTCAGAAAAACACATTGTCAAACCTATGCCAACCAAAAGGAGTTCATTCTTGATGAGTGATGAAAGTTTGGATCATTACCGGTCTAATGAGTGCATTTTCCACTTTCCGAGGTAATCCTGCAAAGTATACTTTGGCTTCTAGAAATCTATCTGTAGTCTTAAAAAGGCTTCCAGGTTTATTTATATTCATCACAGCTTCTTTAGCTATTTTAACACTAATACTATGTTCTAATTCTTCCACCGACACCTACAAATAAAAATACAAAAATTACCAAACAACCAAGCATCACTACATGGCATTTGAAACAGTGGAAGTGAGAAATATTGTTATTATTCCAATAAATAATTTTCCAGAATGATCATTTTAAATGTAATTATTAGTTTGTTCCAATCCATTTGGAATGCCAAATTACGATAAATGTGATAAAAATGTGTTTTAAAGTACTTGATCAAAAATTAAATGCACACTATTTTTAAAGTTTAAAAAATCAGTATTATTCTGTAAAGTTTAAACATTCAATTATAACATATGTCTATCAATACCAGTGTGACATAAAATTGACACTTTAAAAAAAATGACCCCAAGGGTTATGATACCCTTACCGGTCACAAAAAAAAAAACAAAAACAAAAAGAAAAAAAAAGTGAACCCAACAAAAGAAACAATCAACAGAGTGAAAAGACAACCTACAGAGTGGGAGAAAATTTTTGCCAACTATGCATCCGACAAGGGACTAATATCCAGAATATACATAGAACTCAAGCAATTATACAGTAAAAAAAAAAATGACCCAATTAAAAAATGGGCAAGGGAGCTGAATAGATGTTTTTCAACGGAAGACATACAAATGGCCAACAGATACATGAAAAAATGCTCAACATCACTAGTCATCAGGGAAATGCAAATTAAAACCACATTGAGATACCACCTCACTCCAGTTAGACTGGCTATAATGAAAAAGACGGTGAATAACAAATGCTGGCAAGGGTGTGGAGAGAAGGGAACACTACTGCATTGTTGGTGGGAATGTAAATTAGTACAACCACTTTGGAAAACAATTTGGAGGTTTCTCAAACAACTACAGATAGATCTTCCATATGATCCAGAAATCCCTCTTCTGGGTATATATCCAGAGGAATAGAAATCATCATGTCAAAGAGATACCTGTACTCCCATGTTTACTGCAGCTCTGTTTACAATAGCCAAGATATGGAACCAACCTAAATGTCCATTAATAGATGATTAAAAGGAGGGGAGGTGGGAGGGAGAGGGGCTAATGAGGAACTGGTCAACAGACACAAAGAATGATTGTGTATTGTAATGATGAATAAGCTAACTATACTGATCTAACCATCACATGTTGTACATGATTATTGAAAATCAATGTTGTACCCCACATGTATGTATAATAAAAATAAACATAAGTAAATAAAAAAATTTAAAAAAAATTTAAAAAGTGAACAGCTCTATCTTAAGAAAATTAAGTGTTCTTACTTTGCAATTGTACACATATGGAATCAATAATGTAAATAAGTTCTCAATATAAACTAAGAGAAATTGGTATTCCCAGTATTCTGTTCATTACATAACAATATATATTTTTTATTTTCAAAATTCAAAAGTTTTTGAGGTCATAAGGAAGCACATACACAGAATTAAATTGGGGTTTTCCAATTTTGAAAGTAGTTTGGTGTGAAGGTTAATTCTAGGTGTCAACTTGGTTAGATGAAAGAATGCCGAAAAACCTGGGAAAGCTATCTTTTTAGATGTGTCCATGAGGGTGTTTCCAGCAGAGATTAGTATGAGAGTCTGAGTGGATTGGGTGGGAAAGACCTTCCCTCAAGGTGGGTGGGAACCATCCAATCCACTGGGGTCCCGGAGAGAACAAAAGACGGAGAAAAAAGGGGAAGCTATCTGTTTCCCTATCTACTGGAGCTGGGATACACCCTTCTCTCCTGTCTGTGGACATCAGAGCTCGAGATTTCAGCTTTTGGGTTCCAGGACTTAAACCAAGGACACAATTGGATTCCCTAGTTTTGAGGCCTTTGGACTTGGACTTCGCTACGCTACTGGCATCTAGTTTGCAGACGGCCTATTGTGTGATTTCTCTTCACAATGGCATGAGCTAATTCTCCTAATAAATTCACTCTCATATATTTATAACATATCCTATTGATTCTGTCTCTCTGGAGAACGCTGATTAATATATTTGGGTTTTATAAAAAAAGGTTGGAAGTGATGGTAAACAACGGTAAAAAATCCTCCTGAAAGGGCAGTTTGAAGAACCATTGCTGCAATCACGCCATGTGAATCCGTAGCACACAAAATGCAAAGTCTTTTGCTTACTAATCAATAATGAAAGCCAAACAATATGCATATAAAACACAACTACAGAAAGGGAAAAACTCTTCTCAAAAGTAAGATAAATTTAGTAATATTTACAGATTTAAAGTTGGTCAACACTACATTCTTAATAGAGCCAGTCAGCAGCATCTTACTCTAATGACACCTCTTTTAAAGATGCTCCTCCTAACTTTGTCTCCAGGACCTGATTCTGGCTTGCTTCTCCTTCTACACTCTTATTACTCCTGCTCAGTCTCCTTTGCTGTATTCTCCACTTCTCAATCTCTACTATAAAGCCCCAGGTCTCAAGCCTCAGACCTTTTTCCTCTAGGCATTCAAGTTTTTTAAGTGAGACTCTATGGCCCACTCTAGGTCATTTGGAAAATCTGGTGGTGGGGAGAACTTTTAGGTGTCACGCTGAGTAGAAGCTATGCTGGCATTGCAATATACTAGACATCCTAAATATGCAGGATAATCATGTATAATAAAAAATAAAATATCCAGTATCCCACAAACCTTCTAAACATCCCTACTAGATATTCATGTAGGGAATAATCATGCTTATAATTATCTGAGCTTGTGCATATATAAGCATGAAATACTTGTGCCATTTTAACATTCATTAAATTTTTCAAGAATGCAGTAATCTTGCAAACCAAGGATGGACTGATGTTTCTTTTGTTTAGATCTTTACCAAGAGTTTCTCACCATTTTGGAAAATTAATATTATTGATGGCAACACCACTTATGCATTTATGGTATCTGAGTTGCTAAGAATGCAACACACCAGCATTAGTCTTTATTTGTAGCTTTCATGTTATTGTATGTATAGAAGCAAGTTTTTACAAGTATTATAGCTGTTCTTGAGAACTTATATATTGAAATACATATTATTTTCTTATCAATTACTTTCCTTTTATTTCTTTATATAATAGCTGGAGCATTATCTTGGTTTCTATTAAGTATACATGAAGGTAGCTTACTTTATTTATGCATTTCATTATAGGATAGTAAAGAAGAATTATATATATATATTCAGACATTGGATGAGATAGAATTTAGAATCACTGAACACCACAACCAATTTCATGGCCTTAAAAACCATCTTTCTGCTGAGTATTCAAAAGTTTGAATTGAAGCCTTAACCTTAAAAATAAGAATCCGACCACCCCTACCATCAGCATTTCAGCCAAGCTGCCACTTCTCTCCACTGTGTTATAACAATGCTCTCCTAACCCCATGTCCTATTCTACTCTTACTCTCCATGTACTTTCCACAAAGCCATCAGGTTCAGATCAGCATTATCTTTTAAAATGCAAACTTGATCATGTCACTTCTCAAAACCATCCAAGGCCTTCCACTTAGCATAAAATCCAAGTCCTCACCATGGTCCCCAAGGCCCTGGATGATCTTATTCCAGACTACATATCTGACCTCATGTTCTCTCTCTCATTCCGCCACATCTACACTAATCCTTGTGTTGTTCCTCAAACACACCAAACACATCCTCTTTCATAACACTGTACTTGCTGTTCACATGACACAGAATCATTTTATACTCCCCATATATTTCTCGTGACTTGTGCCCTTAAGTCTCCGCTCAGATCTAACCTCATCAGATACGCCTTTCCTGATTCTATATGCACACTGTCCTTATTTTCTGTGGTCTTCCTGTGTTTTTCTTTTTCCTCATAGCATTAATAACTATCTGATGTTTTTATTTGTTCATGCATTTGTTGTTTGCATCTCACCACTAGAATGCAAGCTCCAGAAGAGCAGTGACTTGTTTTATTCACCATTGTATCCTTACCACCTAGAACAAGGATTAGCAAGTGTTCAATAAATATTTTGTTGAATGAATTATAATAAAATTATAGATTTCCCACCAATATTAGGATCATACTCGAATATAAGATATAATCACTTATAAAGTAGAAATATTTATTTCCATGAGTCATAGTCATGCTAATTACTTAGTAATTACACAGCCTGTTATTTATCTGAATCGCAAAATAATATACCTTAATTTCTTTTAAAGTAATTTATTTCAAAATTAAAAATAATTTAAAATTAGTAAAAAAATGCTATTACCTGAATATTCCAGTTTAAAGATTAATTTAAATTAATACACTTGTCTATTAAACTGCTTACTTAAAAATATTTATTTGAAATAATTTGTGTGCTAAGTAAATTTCTCTGAAACAGTACAATTTATTATTGAATCATCAAGATTATAAGATGGTAAAAATATAAGACAGTCATAATATTTTTATAATAAAAGATGTAAAGTGAGAAAAAATCCTATTTTTTTGAATTAAGAATTTAAGAAAAACAGCCAGCATCACATTTATTAGCAGATTGAAGTTGTCCTCTGACTTGCTTATATGTGCAGTTGTCTTTTATTTTACTCTTTTATATAAAATAGTATTCAACTTATAAAGGAAGATTTTAATTAAAACATTGGCATGCCATTAAATAATAGTTTCTTTTAAATAAGTATCATAAACACAGGACACAAAACATATGGAACTGAATAGCTGCCTTCCAGTCAGCCCGGACTCCTATCTTTATGTATTTATACTGTTAAAATATCACTCAGAAACAGTTCTTTAGTAAACACTATCTGCAGCCCATAATGTTAGTCTCACAGGTAAAAATATACCTTCTTTATGCATATTATATAGTACCTGGAAACTAAGCTAAATTCTCCTTAAAACAGCTAATCTTTTCAAATTAGTTTTTTGGATAAAAATTCTACTTTTGCTCTTTTTCCAAAAAAGTGACTTTATAAGTAGATGACTTGGGAGTATTAGCCAGTAAAATGTGTTCTTCAGCACATTGGGGAAATAGCTGTATACATCAAATATCTTAGATATAGATGTAGTAGGAAAGATGTGGTAGCAAAGTTACACTAATGAGAGCAACAGAAGAAGCCAGAGAATTTTAGAATTTTAGAATTTCTCAGACAGTTGCATCTGGTACTGAGTAGACACTATTTTTTTAGAGTTAGGAGCCTAAAATCTACAATTGCCAAAGGACAAATACACCCCACCCCTCCCACATTTTTGGTGAACCACATCTGTGCCCCAACTGTGCTTTTAAATATCTCTACTGTAACATATTTCACATTACATGGTATTAGTACATAAGGCAGCAAAGTATTAAGCTCAAGAGCAAGGAAAATCTCTTGCTATAGATCTAGCACCTTGAACTCAGGAACTGAGCCCTTTAAAAATGCTCACTAAAAGCTTATTGATTAAATGAGTGCATGAATGGGTAAATAAAGGAATTCAAATAATTTAGTGATGACCTCATATGGCTTTTCAACAAAGACCTCTTGCCAGCTTTAGTAGGCATAGAAGGTGTCTCTTTTGAGTACCACATTCTAAGGTGCAGCTGATCTCTCAGCTATCCTCTGCTGAAACTAGCAATGACTCCACTGCAGAAAAGACTTCTTTCCACTACTGACTAGCAATAATCCCGTCTCCAAGAAAAGTCCTATTTAAATCCAGTTGATTAAAGTGCTATTTTCCATTATCAAAATAGACTATTTTTACGATTATATAAAAATGCTGGTTTCTAAGCACTCTGATTAATACCCACTTGTATACTATTTGTACACAATTGATTACTTTTTAAAAATTGATTATTTAATTCAAATTAATAACTTTGTCTATTAAAATGCTTACCTAAAGTATTTATTTATTTGAAATTGCATGCTAACTAAATTTCTTTGAAACAGTATAATTTATTATTGAGCCATAATACATGCTTATATTTAAAATCAAATTACCTTTTGATTTTGTTGCTATGTGTATTTCTCTTTAATTTAAAAAATATTGGTAGGAATTAAGGGTAGTTTTCCTTGATCAGTGGAATTGTTGCAAAAACTGTTATGCCTGCTAATAATCCCTGACCTACAAGGAAGACACTATTGTTCACCCAATGACAGACATTAAACAAAGGTAAAAAGTTAAAGACATAATAGCCCAAGAAAATAACTGAAAACAAAGTTATGGGAAATCCTAAATATATTAAGTGAGGGTATAATTTCCCCACTTGTTTCAAGGGTTTACAATATGTAGAATATATTTCATATAACATCAGATATATCCAAACCCATTTTGGTTTGATACCACTATAAAAATAAATTATGATTTTATACAAACTGCATCAAAGTGGGAAAATCTTTATGAAATCTTCAAAACATACCATATGCCATACACCATTATTAATAACTTTGCCTCCAGTTATGATTTTAGTTGTATATTCGTTCTTAAACTGAATTTCAATCTTTCCATCACGAAGTGCAATCAGGAACCAAGCTGAATGATCGAGAGATTCTGCATACAGTATAACGCCTTCTGAATCATATGTCCGGAAATCAAAATGAGCTGAAAATCTAAACAATGGACAAAGAGAAAGCCTTAATAGTGAGAAATATGGAAGGCTCAATGTATTATTATTTATTTTTGTACTAAAAAAGAGTAATGTGTTGTAAAAGCCAACTATTTATTTTATTCCCGGGAATGAATAAAAGAGAAGGGCAGAATTAAACTGCTCATGTATTATCTCTGCCTCTATGTGTGTTTAAAATCAAGTTATTGTGTTGTATTTTCTTGCTTATTCTTGGAGTTTTTTTCCCAGTAAACAGATGCTTTAGTAATTTTTCATCTTTTTTTTGGCATATGTTTTGAAGGCATCTTTCAAATCTTGAAATTAATACACACCTATAAATATTAGGCATGCTGTATCTCTCCTGGAACCTTTTATACACTGTATAACCTGACATTAAGATATGTGGATTTTTTTTCTATATCCATAAGTGATTAGTAAAAGATGTTATATTTCATGATTGGTTTATCCATCAAAAGGCATATTTTCCTTATGATTTCACATATGTCAGGAAGGAATCACTCACAGAGAACTACAAGATAGCATCTGGATAACTGCAAACATAATTAAGTCTTCATGTGCGGTAAGGAAGGTAAAATCAAAAACTTTAAAATGTATCTGTTAGCTTGATTTCAAAAGCTTTCCAAAAACCCTAGTTGCATAAATCACTGCAGTAGAGTACATGGAAGGAAAGCTTTAAAGATATAGTCTGGCCATGTGTTTAGGGGTATCTGAGTTCTGGCAATGCCTGTTGCTATTAACACTCTGGACATACATGTAGCTGTTACAGGGGAGAAAAATCTCAGGGATACTGGATTTAAAATAACATGTGTTGATACATTGCTCTTAGAACACCTTAATGAGAGAATAACCATTAAAGTTTCCAAGGGACCAGCAAACCAAAATGACTGAAAAAAGACAAACAGGAAAAAGGAAAAATAGGTTTATAACTATTAGTCATCTGAGTAAAGTTAATATAAAGGTAATTTCAGTCAAAGAGTCAGGACTTCAGATAATTGCTAAATAAGTCAAAAAGAAGTCCCACATCTTTATCCCAACATTTAATAGTAATAGCAATAGAGGCACCCTTTGCAATGGGGAACAGATCTCCTACAAATGGAGCAAAGAAAAGCTGATAGAATAAATTTTTTCATCTTTAGAATTCCAAGAAAATATTTGAAAGAGATAAAATATGGAATAAAGTATGTTGGATGAATAATAATGTAGCAAAAATTTACTAAACTCAGATAATATAAAAAAGAACCATTTTGCTTAGAATAAGGACTTTCCTCTTTCATAATTATCTGAGTACTTTGCTGATGTGATGCATGTATTATCTTGCCAAAACCCAAATCTGTATATGCTCAGGATCTTCCAGAAGTTGATCCTGTTATGGAGATAATTTCCTTTCCTTTGTGAAATCATGCTAAAATGGTATTTCAAAGAGCTGTGTTCTGCATATTTTGTTTCTGGAATACATTATCAGCATACTGATTCATTACATTGGGGAACAATTCATTCTTTTTCAGAAGTATCACAGAGTGGAAAAAATAGAGAATTTGTTAACATTTGGGTACGGGAAGTATGTGATAATGCGAAATTGAAATGAAGGAATTTGCGAAAAAAAAAAGAAAAAGCACTAGCTGTTCTTTGTGTTGGTTACATGGGCGGCAATTTATAAAAATTCATCAAGCTGTACATTTACTATACATGTACATTTCTGTGCATACATCAGTAAAAAGCTTAAGCTAAATAAATAATAAACAAACAAATACTAAAAAAACCTAATTATTTGGCTAATTCTGATCCAATGTTAGGGATCAAACTGTTGTGAATAGTCTGTGTGAAATAAATAGTCCTGAAAGTGTCCGAAGGTATACTATAATTAACTTTTTCTCATAGCAAGAAAGGGTTATCTCCAATCTATATCACCAGAATATATTATTTGCTCTGAGATGTTAAAGGGGAAAATCAGGTATTGGGGGATACGGAGTGTTGAAGGAACACAATTACATAAGTGAATCAGAATAACTTTCCATGTTCCTTAATGAAAATATTTCTGTGAATTTAGTTGATTTATTTAGTGAATATATTCACTCGTATATCTAACAAATTAAATTCTAAGCATGCATACTTATTTAATTAAAATATCTTAAAATTTAGACTCTATAATGAGTCTGTTTTCCTCCCACTATCCCAATAAAATTCCAGTTTCTTTATTCTAGTTCCAACAATGTACAGCTCTGAGAAAATTTGATAAAGTAAAATCATGACCCCAAAACATAAGCAACTGCTCCCTCCCTAAAGTCAATTTAACTATAGGAATTACAGATAAAGAATTCGGACAGCCAAGTAAAGTCATGTAATGCATTTCCTTAAAATACCACTTAAGCATCTTATAAATTTTCCTTAATTTTGAATATAACGATATTCTAAAAGCAATACTTTGAGTATTTTCTCATTACAGTACTTAGTTTTTATAACATTTATAAAGAACAGTGACAATTTCACAGGTACATTAAATATACTTTCCCAGCTTCTTGGTAAGCATGTGTTCACTTTCAGAAAAGGAAGAAGGATGAAATAAGGTTAAATGATCATTGTGGAAAGTCAGCCTAGAATGTCCTGAAAAGTTTCTAGCATGAAAATTACATGTGTGAAGGAGTGAATTAACTTTAGGACTCGCCAAATCATCTGATTGATCATACACTTAGATTACCTGATTTATAGTACAACTTCATACATTTCAAATTTTTTCAGTCACTTTTCTTACCTTCTTAACCTCTAGAAATTATCATTGACATTGGTTGCTCACCTGGTGATTGCTGGCAATCGAAATTTTAAATATAAAACAACCCCTACAAACTGCTCTGCCAAGTAAAGTAATTCATAATTTTTGTCAAGGTTCAAAGGAAGGCACACTGGAACTGCCTGGAAAAAAAGAAACAAAACAAACGAACAAAAAGCATAGGTTATTGCTTGGTGTTTGTGTCAGGGTGTGCATCTTTTCTCTGGTTCCCAGTGTATGCTTTGTGAAACACTAAAATAAAGAATACCTTTGGTAATAATAAAGCAATATCTTTCACTTCCTTGCATAGTCCATCAGTACTACCTCCATGAATACACGTGTTTTAAAGTCTCGTTCAATGTGTATGGCTTTAGATTTTTATCTTTAATATTTCCTTTGCAAATCTCATTCCTAAACACAACTTTTTTCTTCAAGTACCAACATGTATCTCAATTGTCAGGTATAATACCTTCTATGAAATATATCTGAAAATTAATTTTATTTGGAATCAGAAATAGGTACAAGTATTAATGTACCAATAAACAGCACCTAATTCATTCACCCATTCATTTATTAAGCAAAAGTTTTCTGAGAAAGAATGTGCTATCTAGATAGTACAGGGAATACTGGAAAACCTGGAGGGAATAAATAACATCTTAGTCCCCAAGGAATTTACGAGAAAGTGATTTAGAGTCATCGCATCTGGTATCAATTTTTTTTCTAAGAGCGAAAACAAATATTAAAAGGGAAAGCTTTTTAGGGATAAGTTCTTGGGCACATATATGGGTATTTTGAAGAGAAGGGTGTACATAAATAACACTTTATTAAATATAAGCCCAGAAATAACATTTTCATTTCCACTTAGAACTTCAATAAATCTATTCCAAGGCTATATATTGATATGTAGCTACAAAAAAAACACTGATATAATAAGGAATTAAATTACAGAATAGACATTTACACAGTATGGCGTTTCAATTAAGCATCACCAAAATTGTACATTTCTGTGCATACATACTTCAGTAAAAAGCTTAAGCTAAATAAATAACAAACAAACAAATACTAAAAAAACCCATATGTATATGCCAACTAGCTTACTTTACCTCTTTACCAAGTAGGTAGCATAATACTGAATGTTACATTTTTTTCTTGACATATACAGCTTTGTCTTGGTAACAGATATAGAGGTATGTATATACACATAGTTAAATCATTATTTAGGAATTATTTTTATGGTCTGCCTCATAATCATTTATAATTTGACTGGTTGAAAAAGAAAGACGCAAGAGTTGGAAAGATCACGTGAAGGAACACATGATCCTTATTTGGAAAAATAAAAGAGCTTCATGATGACCTGTTTATTTTAGTGAAGGGAAACTAAAACCCACCCCAAACATTCAATTCCTAAGTCAAATATGCACTAAATCTGAGTAACTAAAAGAAAGTTCGAGAGACAGATTTACAAAGTTGATCTCTCTGAATTTTGATATATTTAAACCCCACTAAACACTATTCCAACAAAGTTGTTTCCACCTGAAAGTTTATAAGCGCTCTTACAAGAACTATGTGCGGAAGGCATGATCAGCTTTGTCAGAGTAGGACACAAAAAAGTAGACACTGTAAAATGTTTTCACTAAAGTTTCTATGAAAGATTTTTTTCACAAAGAGGAGTATTAACCTCAGCTTTTCTTGGTTTCTTAAGCATACACTTTGTACTTTGTAAATGTACAGGCTATAGGTGAGTACTCTGTAAATTGTGACCCGGGAGCCTTTTTTTTCTTTTAACCCAGCCACTAATTATCCCCAATGTTTACTAATCACATGACTATAGTTAGTAAATACATTATGACTCATGGCCTGCTTAGAACTATAGCAATTATTGTAGGACATCTGTATTTTCCTGACTTACCTCAGCTATGTGGAAATAAGTACCAGGATCTCTCATTTTAGAAATGAGATGAGAAGTTTACCATTGTGAAATGTTTACCTCACAACTCTTCTGATCTTGGGCAAGTTTGAATCCTTTCTTCCCATCACAATAACAAGAGTAACCTCCAGGATAATTGACACAAAGTTGAGCACACATGTTTTCAGAGCATTCATCTACATCTGGAGTAAAAAAAGAACATAAAACTTAATATCTCCTAAATGTTCAATCCAATAGGCAGAAGAGTATTCTGATTTTACTATGAGATAATCAATGATAATAAATCCTTAGGGAAAGAAATTCCTATGATATCAAGTCACATTTAAACAAACAGATGACATGGAAATTTAGATGTGTTACAGGGTAACTCTTATTTATTCATATAATTGAAACAATTTTAACTTACAGCTTACGGTAAGTAATAATTAATAAAAGTATAACCATGATATTAATTTTCTGATTTTTAATATGAAGGAAAAAAAGATAGAGAATTCAACTTAACTGGAATTTCTGATTATATGAATTTCATTGAGATTATTTCCCAATTCTTTGCTTTAAAGAAAAGGAAAGGGAAGAAAATGGGAAGGGAAAGGGAAGGTGAGGAGAAGGTAGGAAGGAAAGAAAAGGAAAGATGGGGAAGGGAAAGGAAGAAAAGACCCCTCTCACTGAAAGTCAATGCAACTGGGGATGAAATGACAATATCAAGAATATTTGGCTTTTCATAATGCAATAATCAATAGTGGCAAAAAATTTAAATACATATCTTTTATTTCTTAATATCTTTTTTAAAAAAAAAATCTCATTGTGATATTTCCTCCCATATTACGAAATCTTCTATATGGTCCTAGTCCCCACACCATATTTTGATAAAATCATTCTTGAATATCTGTAATAATATGCTTAAGCTAAAGTGCACTTCAGAGCTACATACGATCCTTGACACTGTCATTGAATGCAACCTGTGATCTTTGAAAATTCCTAAATTCACAAGTACTAGTGTGACATATATGTTCTCAAAATGCTTTAAAATAGTTCCCCCAAATTAGTGATCCCTCCATAGCATTAAAATTGCATGATATAGAATTAAATTTAGATATACACAAGGTCTTCAAAATGTTCATGGAAAGATTTGTATTATCCTTTTTTAAAAAAAAAATGTTGTTGCCATCTTTATTTATTTATATTTTTGGCAGCTGGCAGGTAAGGGGATCTGAACCTTTGACCTTGGTGTTAGCAGCACCACGTTCTCTCAAGTGAGCCACCGGCCAGCCCTCGTGTTATCTTTTTCATGGAAAGATTCATATTATCTTTTAAATTCTATTTTTCCACAAACTTTTAAAGCACCCTTGTGTGTGTGTGTGTGTGTGTGTGTGTGTAGTCATATATAAATCTTTAAAAAAAAAAACTTTCATTCGTAGAATAAAACTACAATATAGGTGATAAAGTTGGCTAATGATAAATCTGCAAATGCCCAGGGTTTCTACCTGGAGTGGTGGGAGAGTAGAAATAGTATGTGTGTTGGGGGGGATATTTTTATTGAGTGTTCGAGGAGGTAAGACATCAAAATCTCAAGAGGAGTATATTTACTTGAAAAAAACTATGCTAAAATCATAAACGATTTAGGCAAATTCATAGAGACAGAAAAGTAGATTAGAGGTTAACAGGAGAGGAAATATTGCTTAATGGTTACAGAGTTTTTGTTTGGGATGATGAAAAACTTTTGGAAACAGACAGTAGTGATGACTGCACATGAGTGTGAATGTAATTAATGCCACTGAATTGTACACTTAAAAATGGTTAAAAGGGCACATATGTTATATAAGTATATATCTTGCCTGAGAAGAAAAAGTATTATTGATTTAGCCATAGTATTAGACTAATTTTAAAACTTTTAAAAATTTAAATAAGGATGTGAGATAATTTGTATGTGTCATGATGAAAGAAACAAAGTTCTAATGTGTTTAAGCTGCCTGAGTCAAACATGGCAGCACCACCATGGCCAAATGGAGTAATGACACCCCTAAGGAGCCGTGTCAGTTTCACAGGCACTAACATTACTAATCAATATTTCTTAAGTTTCCAGAACTCTGTTATCATTAGTTATAATGACATAACAGAACTATGTCATTTCTCATTTTGGATTAAATGACTTTCTTATATATTCACAGAAAATCATTGAAAAGCTTGGAATAGAACCTAAGCTTTTTAACCAGACTTATTGTTTCAGGTGCATGATTTTTAAGCTTGTGTCTTTTTTTTTTTGTATATATGTGTTTTTCCTTCCAGAATGAAATTCTCTTTATCTTTAAATATTATTTAAATGATGTAAAAATATGTTTTTCTTGCTTTTATCACACATGGAGGTCTCCGTTTCATACATAGTTTAAAGGACCAATTGGAATGCATTACACTAAACATAAAGACCATGTGTCTTGCATACTTTTTCTATGGAAAGAAGCCAAGGATTACCTAAATGACCAAGCAATATAATGGAGTAAAAAATCTGATTTTGATGTCAGACAAAACCTATGCTTTTAAAAATCAACTCAGAGTTCAAACCCACCCATTCCACCATCAGCAATGATATTACCACTATTCTACCTTCACAAGACTTTGATTTGGGATTGTATCTGTAGCCTTCAGAGCATTCACATTCAAAGCCTCCTGGGATGTTCTTGCACACAGCTGTGCCACAAATGCTTGGCTTTATAGAACATTCATCCACATCTACAAATAAAACAAACATATTAAAACAACAACAACAACAACAACACATTTTTCCTGTACCAGAAGACCCTAGCAACGAATCCTTGAATTGTGTTTACTGGATCTAGTTTAATGTGTGTAATGAGACAACAGAGTGGCCTTGGAACAACAAAATATTACATCTATCATCATATTTTAGTTCTCTTAGTATGATTTCTTTATACAAATGCATAGGAAATTTGATTGATATTTGTCATGTTCCTTTACAGTTATAGAAAAGAAGGAGAGGGCTTTAGATATTTTCACATCTACCAGGTTACCGTATGAAAATAAATGGAAGAAGAGTTCAACTATATTCTTAATTTTCTTCAAATGTATTCCTAAATTCATGTTTCTAAAATATGATCTTAAAATTAGATCCACTCCATATTAAAACAAATATTAAAAATATGAGATGGCTCATCTGTTTTACCTGGTTCCTTTGGAAATGGACAAATATATAATCTGTACTCTCTTATTGTTGCCTAACATATTAAATAATGAATCCAATTTAAAATGGGATTGAATAAGATCTGTAAGTATTTATAAATTTGCAGTTAATAAAATATAAATTTTAATGCTAAATTAATATTTCAGAAATTTCAGATGTGTTTATTATGTTACATAGTAGAGTAGGAGACATATTATTGATTGCAATTAATTACTAGATAAGCACCTTTGAGAAAAACAAAACAAGTAACAGGAAGAGTTCAATGAAAATGTAATTATTAGTGAGCTTTTCTAATCTGTGCTGTCTGTATTAAGACAAATTCAGAATGGAAAATATATTTTCTATTCTAAAAAGTTTACAGATTTTTTTCCTGCAGACTAATTAGCCAAAATTTCAGACATTATTTAAAATAACTTGCACAAAAATAATGAAATCAATTTCTTTTGGTAAGAGAATTTTTCTAAAGTTTGACTGTATTAATGTCAACATCCCGAATGTGATATTGTATTACAATTTTGTAAAATGTTACCATTAAGGGAAACTGGGTAAAGAGTACATGGGATCTTTCTACATTATTTCTTACAACTTATGTGAATCTTTAATTAATTAAAAATAAGATATTTTTTTTAAAAAAAGAGCTATAAAATCCACATGTTCAAAATAAAGCAAAACATACGACTAAAATTATTGGCTTTGAGACATATCACGGAATTATTTAACTCATGAGTTTACGTTATAGCACATTGGTTTTATGACTCTACACTGACATCTAATGTCTGATGAAAGGTTTCATTCTTTTATTTTTAGACAATTACTGGCAAGTTGATCCCAAGCATATCCACATCTTGGCAAAGGTCCCATTACAATGGTTGGATACATATTCTTCTAACAGTTCTGTATTCTATCACTTAAGTATCAGGGGTAAAGAACCATGTAAATGAAGACTATAAGAACATATGCTGTGGTCATCAGGGACAGTCTTATTTATAGCAGGACTTTTTGTAATCATTTATATATGTATGTGTGTATTAACTAAATGGATAAAAATTGAATACAAAATTATTTAATTATAAAAAATAAGTCACAAATTCTTTAGAAGTACAAATAATTAAAGCATTTAAATATAGAAATATGAATGGGTACTACTTGCTTATAGAATGCATGTGGTTTCAAGAATTATGATAGTTTTCTATAACTGGCATTAAAATAATACTGTTATTCTAAATATCTAATCTTAACAGACTTACAAATAGGCAGCTAAGAAAGATACATGGTCACATGTAAACTATACCCCACTAAACACTATGATACAGGAAGAAACAGACCATTTCTTGAATAAGAATCAAATTTGGAGATTTACTAAACACATAAATAAAGAATCGAACAAGGACATTTTAAATTTTAACTTGCTAAATATTTTTTACCCCTTAGCCCAACAAAGAAGGAGGAGGAGGAGGAGGAGGAGGAGGAGGAGGAAGAGGGAAGGAAACTTCTATGTTAACTGTTTCCAGATTCTAAAAGCAAAACTTAACTACAGACTGGGAAATTTTGTTTTTAGTTATCCACATGCTTACCATGAATATTTGAAGATTTAGTTATAGGAGTTAAGGCAGTCAAAAGAAAGGTCAGTATACAGAGAGAAAAAAGTCAAAATTTGGGGGACAGGAAAATATAAAAAACAAAAGAAATACACCAGTAAAATGACTTGTTAAAAAGCTCAACTGACAGGGATTATTTAAGTCTGAAGAAGAAAAAAGAATTATGACCAATGATGTGCTCTTTAATGTATAAAGAGAAAGAAAACCAGATCTTCATTTTTCCCAAAACCACAACTGGAAATGAGGTACAAGATGAAGGGTTTATACTGGAAATCAGAAAGGGATTTCTAAAAAGAAAAGATAAAATACAATAGAAAGGGTTATTAGGGATTGTGGTGAATTTCTTTGCACTGGTGTTTATCTTACTGGAATAAAGGAAATAAGGTTATAATGTCTGAAAAGAAAGGATAAACAATGATTTTGCAAGTCTGTAGCATGTAAAGACCTATACTGAAACCTCAGTTTATAATGAAATTATTTTGATCTATAATGAAATTCTTTATTGAAACACACATATATGCATGTGCACGCACACACAATGAGAAAACAACATACTCTTGTTTGTAACGAAAACTAAAAGGCAGTCCCATAGTAGCACACAGCTTCAAGATGGATAAAAATGTATGTTTACTATTAGCACTTACAACAGAGTTTTCCAAAAATTTTCTGGGCAAATCCCTCTAACTGAATTTTGTTCTCACACGGTAAATATCATTTTATTCTACCTTTTTGCTCTTACCTTTACAGTCTTTTTTATTTGAAAGCATAATAAAACCACTTTTACAGGAACAGCGGTAACTTCCAGGTATATTATCACAAATCTGGCTGCAACCTCCATTCACATTTGAAGGATCTTTACATTCATTTATATCTAAAAAGGGAAAAACAAATTATTAAAAAACGTAAGATAGACTTCAAAAAACTTTTCAGGAATCCAATCCAGATGAACCAGATGAGTTTATTATACATACCAAATTCACACCTCTCTCCTTGCCAACCTGGTTTACAAATGCAAGTGAATGTAGCTTGGCCATCACTGCAGCTCATATATCCATCTTGGTCGCATGGCAAAGGATTACACTGGTCTGGAATGGCTGAAGGAAATAGGCATATATTTATTTTTTTACCGCATGCCATGGTAAAATAAAATTACATGCCCTCAAATGGAAATCTTGTGCATGAAGCTTATAACCAATGAGAAACAATTACAGCTCCTTTCTTCAAATGACACTTTTCCACAAAAAAGTGAGTCCATTAAGCAAACCATTATAATTATTTTATAAAAAGAAACTGCTTTTGCATTGCAAATATATACAGTATTTTATAACTGTAATTTAGATTTTTTAAAAATATACTACCTTATTTGATCCTTAAAAATATCCACGAGGTAGGCAGAACAAACAATACTACCCTCAGTATCAATAGAAAAAAGAAAATGGGACTTCTAATTTGGGCAAATATGAACTAATGGAAACCAGATTTATCCTCCTGCCTTAAATAAGTAGAACTCCAGTGAAAAGATATGAAATAGGGGCTGCCTGGTTAGCTCAGTTGGTGAGAGCACAGTGCTAATAACACCAAGGTCCAAAGTTCGATACCTGTACCGGCCAGTCACAAAACAAACAAACAGATAAATAAATAAATACATATGTGAAATGGTTTTCAAACATTGGAGAACAGGTAGCAGAATACTTTGATTCCTAAGCGAAAGGAAATAAATGAGGTGATCCCTACAATTGCACCATCTTACTTCCTGGAGATAATTTCCATGCAATAGTCCAACGAACCCAAACAGAGCCCAGTGGTATCCCTGGGTTGAGAAGACAAACACTGGAGTTTGGGGAGGTCAAACTAGAATGTTGCTAGTCAGAGTACTGAAATGTTAGAGAGAGAAAAAGCGGGGTGGGGGAGAGATCTGCAAAAAGATCTCCTAGAGTCTTTGGCTGAATAATGATTTGTGCAGTATAATTTCCAGAGCTCACACAGGGCTAAGAATAGTTCATTTTAGACTGGACAGACTGAAGAGACATCATAGTACAGAGGGTGTCAGATCGAATCCTCACAAGTATGTATAGCCTTATTATAAGAGCTAAATTAGTTTTAAGCTAATAGCTACTCTAGTCTGCCCTAACAGAGCTTAAACTCAAGCCTCAAAAGATTTGTTTTTAACTTATTCCAGGTAACTTATCTAGGCACCAAAACAAAATCAAACACCATTTGTAAGAAAAAAAAAAAAAAAACCCCAAAAAATTCAGAACCCAGCACCATAAACTGTCTGCTTATTTCCCTTTCCTTAGGAATTACATTACTTTACTGCCTACTGACCACTGTCTAAAAACTGTTGCTTCATATATTTGACCAGAGTTCTACTCATTTAAGGCAGAAAAGTAAATCTGGTCCTTGTTATTCCATCTTAATCCAAATTGGAAGTCTCAAATTCTTTTTTTGACTGATACTGAGAGTAGTGTCATTTGTTCTGTCCAGTATATAATTTAAAAAAACTAAGCATGCAAAGAAGCAGAAAATGACCTATAACTAAGAGAAAAACCAACTAATGGAAATGTATCCAGACATGAAAGAGATGCTGGAACAAGTAGAAAAGTAAGTCAATATAACTATGAGGGTAATTCAAAAAGTTCATGGAAAAATTCATATTATCCTTTCATTTTATTTTTTCCACAAACTTTCTGAAGTACCCTCATATTATAAATGCATTCCATATGTTCCAGTAGTAAACACAAGCATGATGAAGAAAAAAAAAAAAGAAGATGAGTAACAGATCCAAATGAGATGTATAGCTACGAAAAATACTATATAGGAAAAATACACTGAGTGATATTAAAAGTAAATTATACTTAGGAGAAGAAGAGTGAACTTGAAGGCACAGAAATGATCCAAAATAAAGAACAGACAAAAACAACCAAATAAATAAATAAATAACTAGAGCACCAGTAACTTGTTGAACAAATCAAATGGCCTAGCATATGTGTTATTGAAGTCCCAGAAGAAAAGAAGAGATGGCTGGGGAAAAGAAAAACATTTTTTGAACAATTAGTGGTAAAGAAATTCTCTACACTTGATAAAATGCTATAAATTCACAGATCCACGACTCAATAAACCACAAGCAGAATTTCAAATTGAAGGAAATCAGTGACAAAGAAAAGAAAAAGCAGACAGAGAAAAACACGCAGTATATACACGGGGAAAAAAAAGCTAAATATGACAAGAGATTTCTTAGAATCTATTCAAGTGAGTGGACAATGGAGAGACATCTTCAACATACTGAAAGAATACTATCAACATGGTAGTCTTTACACAATGAAAATATCTTCCATAAAAGTAATACAGGATTTTCTTTGGGATTAAAAAAATTTTTTAATTAAAAAAATTAATTAAAAATATCTAAGAAATTCCACCTCCATCCGATACACACAAGAAATATTACAGGAAGTGCTTCTTGTGGAGTTTATGATTTGTAATATCAAAATATAAGGCAGAAATAACACAAAAAACAGAAAAAGGAAATAAAATTTTATCACAGTTTGTTATACTGTATATGCAGTATAATATATTACTTGAATGTAGATTATAAAAAGTTAAACATATACTTTGTAAACCCTAAAGAAAAGAGAAAAAGAAGTTTAAGAGGCATAATAAATAAAGATAAAATGAAATTGATCCCCCAAAAGAAACTCAGGTAATCCATACAATTACAGGGGAAAAAGAAAAAAAAACATAGAACAGATGGGATCGACAGATTTAAACCCGACCATATCAATGGTTAGGGTTGATATAAATGGTCTATAGTCTAACACTCCAATTAAAAAGAAAGATTGTCAGACTGGATAAAATAGCAAGGCCTAAAAGAAACCCTCTCGAAATATAAACACACAGATAAGTGTGTGTTTTCTATCCATTAAGAATTAAGGGATAGAAAAATAAACCATGAAGATACTAGTCAAAAGAAAGCCAGACTGGCTATATTAATGTAAGATAAAGCAGATTTTAGAAAAAGGAATATCACTACAGAAAAAGAGGAATATAAAAAATTATAAAGTAAAGCTTACTTATACCGCCCTGTTAATTTTCTTTATAAAATGTCACAGCATGTTATCACTATCTTAAATATGCCCATTTGTGGTTTTTTACTTAGTTGTGGTCTCTCTCCCCTCACTAGTTATTGCAATGGTCCCTTGTTTCCTGCACACCTGCCTGTCAAGCCTTCCCAGTCAACTGTGCAAGTTATTCCCATCCTTCCAATGTTCCTAATACTCCCAATACTTCCATCCCTTTGCTTAAGTTAGCCAGAGGAAATTTCTGTTGTTTGATGAATAAATAAATAAATAAATAAATAACCAACCAACCTAGCTAAAACTTAATCAATTCCACAATTTTTCAAAAAATGGCCTCATGAGAGAGAATCAAGATGGCAGAAAAGACAGTCTCCAATGTCACTCTCTCCCACAATCAACCAATTTACAACTATTAAAAAGCAATGACTGCCAAGCTGGGGTTGCTAGGGCTCAGGGGAAGAGGAGAAGAGACCTATGGAGTACATGAAGGTGGAAGAAGCCACAGAGAGAGAAAGAAGGGACCACTCTAACCATTTTGAACCCCAGCCAGTTCAAGTCTGGCCCTGGTGAGCACACAGAGCAAGAGCTGGCAAAAACCAGAGTTGTGCCCTTTGTGTGAAGTTGCTTAGAGACTGCAGGGGAGAGGAGGCCCTTGGTGGCCCCCAGGCCAGCAAGACCACTAGAAGGGTTCCTGTGGACCCACATAGTAGTGAGGGGCCATAGACAACTGAAAAAAGGAGCCACTCAAAGGCCGGTGAGTCATTGCAAGGGACTGGCACATAGCCTGCTCCATGGGAAGTGTTTGGAGTGCAGCAGGTGGAGGAGACAGGCCCACAGGGGGACCATTAGGGCACAGCATGGACAGCTGATTTGCCCTCCAACCAGCACAGACCCACTCAGTGGAGACTGGTCAGGAGTATAGAACTGCAGGGGGTGCAGTTTGCTGAAAAGACTCAGGCCCCGACCAGAGTTTCCACACAACCATGGTGTATCAGACCTCATAAGACCTGGAAGTGCTTAAAAAGGTTAACAATTAAAACCTGAGGTGCACAAAAAGCCTTCCCGAGAGAATCAGCAGCAAAGCAGCAAATTCGGCTCAAGTGCTGGTCCCCACAGGAAGTTCCCCCATTTTAGAAGTGAGCAAAGGACAACAAATTAGTTCCAGTGCAGAGTTTAAATGGTGGGTGTAGCTAATAATCCAACACAGAACTGAAAAAAAAATAACACAAAAAACGCATAGATCAGGGACAAAGTTCTGATATTAACCAGTAAAGGCCTAATACCACCAAAGAACACCTATAAAACCTAGAAGAACTGGAAGCCCTGGGGCTCCCAAGCTGGCATGGAGGAGCCAAGGGCCTCAGCCACACCTCATAACGTCTGCATCCAGCCCAGCAACAACTGAGCTGATACAGAAACCACCTGAGCTCCCAAGCTGGGAGGGGAGCCTGAAGGCCTCAGTCACACCCCACCCCCCATGTCCACATCCAGCCCAGTGACAACTGAGCCTCCACAGAAACCCCCCAGGCTCTCAAGTTGGGATGGGAGGTCCCAAGGGTCTCAGCCATAGCCCTCCAATGTCCACATCTAGCCCTGCAATGCCTGACCCTCCATAAAAGTTCCCCAGGGCTCCTGAGCCAAGATGGGGGAGTGGTGCCTAGGGCCTCAGCCATGCCCCTCTGATGTCCACATACAGCTCAGGGATGACTGAGCCATTGCTGGGAGCTTCCTGGGCTCCCAAGCCAGGGTGAGGGGTGCTGAGGGCCTCACCACATGCCTCCAACATCTGCATCCAGCAGGTGACAACTGTGCCACCACCAGAAGCCCCCCAGTCTCCACAGCTAAGGCCTGGGGGAGCCAAGGGCCTCAGCCACACACCCCCACCCTCTGCAACCAGGCCAGTGAAGGAGCCAACCATAGGCTGGCCCTGCCTCCCCACCTCCATCCTGCTCCCTCCTTCCACTCCCCCTCCCCCTGCTCTGTAACATAGAATACAAAATAATAATAATAATAAATTAATTTTAAAAAGTATTAGTGATAATTCAATCAACATTAACAATGAATTTTACAGCTCTCCCAGATTTCACATTTATACAGTTATTTATATTCCCTTGTTTAAATCATACAAAGGATTTAGAACCTGCAAAGATTGTATATTTAAAGAAAATATATTTTCTTTATTTAAAATTTAAAATATTTTCCCCCCTGCCAAAATAATGGCCTCATAAAATCATCAACTTTTTTGAAAAGTGGTAATAAATTAGGTATTAGTTAAAATGATAGAAAACAAGGTAATAAAGAATTATTATCAAAATATTTTTCTGTCCTTTGTAAGTTAAAAAAATAATTTATGGATTAAACATACATGTTCAGGCAAACTGTTCTGCCTATGTAATTACCACTTTAAATTAGAAAAAACACAGATATATAAATATCAAGATAATGCCAATGCTGCATGTAAAATAGTCACTGAACAAATATCACAATTTATATCT
The DNA here is from genome assembly GCF_000696425.1 of Galeopterus variegatus. Taxonomy (NCBI): domain Eukaryota; kingdom Metazoa; phylum Chordata; class Mammalia; order Dermoptera; family Cynocephalidae; genus Galeopterus; species Galeopterus variegatus. Next base: position 156,475 of record NW_007726581.1, read on the forward strand.
TGCAGTTTCACATTTTTTCGCCTTTGACTCTCAGCTGGAAAATCAGTAAATTAGTGAAAAATAATCTACCAGAATTTCACAAGGCTCTGTGTAAACTTCAGAGTAAGAAGGCTAATTTGATTCACATAACATTTTCCATATTTACATTATTGATGCCAAAAAGGTTAGAAGAATAAATATGCTCTACCTATTAACCATCTGAACACGTGGTCATACTACATGATTATGCAACAACAGCCGAAATAAAGCTGTTGGGAATAAAAATTCTGAAGTCAAGGATATAAAGCTTACTAAACAAGGAACACTGTTCACTTTAAACAAAGTGAAAAATTCATTTTGAGTAAACAAGCAGCATTTACAACTAAAAATATTCTTTCAAATGCAGTTTGAAAATACTTCTTTGTTGGGCATACAGCCCTTCAAGGGCTCATATGTTGATTTTTAAACATTAGTTTATATCAACATGAGTGTATTTGACTTGCAGGGTTTTTGTTTTGTTTTGTTTTTTCAATCGATGGTAGAGGTGCTTACCATTGATACAGCTCCTTAGGTCAGGGTAAGCATTAGTTGACTGACGTGCAGTAGTGAATAATCCAGCTCGGAAAGAGCCAAGACAACCTGTAAATAAAAACAAATGTTTGGATTAGGAGGTCAAATGAACTGGCCAAATTAGTAGCTTAAATAGTCATTCTATTGTGCTCATAATTTGTGTATTAAATATTTGAGAAGAGTTTGGTTGGGCTGCTTGTCTCTGTTGTAGATGGAATCTATTGTCACACGAATTGATGTTTTTAATCTGTAACATAGGCATAATTTTACCCTCAAACCTTTAGACCAAAGCCTGATGTAGAAAGTGTGTATAATTAAGTCAACAGAACGAGTTAATGTTTTTTGTTGCTGTAGTCAACTTCTAATTCTTCCAATGTAGCATAGGGACAGATATAATAATATTTGTATAATGCCTCAGTACTACAAAACAGGTTTATTTTTATTCTTTTGTTCCTCACTACAACCCTGTGATATTAGATATAGCAACCTAAGACATAACAGCTGAAATAATAGAAATAGAATTCCAAGGGACTTTAAATAACTAGGAATCATTTAGTGCCAAAAGCATTTTTCTTAATAGCCCCTGAAGACTTTCTACGTATCTCATTTCATTGTTCACATAGTCATCAACTTACTAAAAAAGGTGGTGTTTTGGATATCTTTTGCTGAGTAACAACCCCCCAAATTAGTAGCTTAAATAGTCATTCTATTGTGCTCATAATTTGTGTATTAAATATTTGAGAAGAGTCCCCAAATTAGTAGCTTAAATAGTCATTCTATTGTGCTCATAATTTGTGTATTAAATATTTGAGAAGAGTCCCCAAATTAGTAGCTTAAATAGTCATTCTATTGTGCTCATAATTTGTGTATTAAATATTTGAGAAGAGTTTGGTTGGGCTGCTTGTCTCTGTTGTAGATGGAATCAGCCAGGGTGGCTGGGGTTGGGCAATCCACTTCCAAGACGGCTTTTCATTTACATGCCTGACAGCTCATGCTCCTTGGCATCTCTCTCTCCACGTGGTATATCATACTTCAGGGCCTCTCTGTGCAGTTAAGTTTCTTTTTGCATGCTGGTCATAAAGTGGCACTTCTTTCATGGTAGGTAGCTTCCAAGAGCAAGAAAGCGGAAGTTCCCAGGTCAATTAAAGTGCATCGTATCACTTCCACCACAGTCTATTGATCAAGCAGTCCCAAGGACCTCTCAGATTCAAGGGGGTGGGAGTGGGAGATGGGGTGGATTCTACCTCTTGATGAGTGGATGGCAAAATGACATTGCAGAAGAGTATATGGGATATGAGGTATTTTTGCAATGTCTTTGGAAAATGCAATTTATCAGAGAGAGAATAAAAGGCTCATATGAAGTCAGTATGTGTTTATGTTTCCTATTACTGCTAAGACAAACTACCACTGATTTAGTAGCTTTAAACAACACAAATCTATTCTCTTACAGTTATGGTGATCAAAAGTCTAAAACCAAAGTGTCAGCAGGAACTCATTCGTTCTGGAGACTTCAGGGAGAATCCACTTTGTTCTCTTTTTCAGCTTCTAGATCCCATCTGCCTTTCTTGGCTCGTGGACCCATCCTTGCATCACTCCCAATTCTTGCTTCATTGTCACATACCCTACTACTGACTCTGATCTCCTTTCCTTCCCTATAAGAACCCTTATGATTATACTGGGCCCTTCCAGATAACTCAGGACAATGTCCACATCTCAAGATTCTTAACTTAATCATACCTGCAAAGTCCCTTTCACCATATAAGGTAACATTCATAGGTTCTTACGATTAGGACATGGATATCTTTCAGGGGTCATTATTCAGCTTACCACGGTGGGTTAGAATATTTTTATGTAGAAATAATCCCTTACATCATGGTGGCCTTTCTGAAGGCACAATGAAACCTAAGCAGTTTCACGTCTTAGTAGTCTTAACCTTTGGTTCATTTGTCCCTCCTCTCAAATCACCCACTTCCACACCTAGCTTATTCTAGTGTGGAGACTTCATTAGGAATGTCATTTTTAAGAAAGCCTCATTTTGTACTTCTGGACAAATTTAACAGTGAAAAACAGCCAAAATTGAAAAGCCCTGAAACTGGAGGCCTAGGTAAAATGTTTCACATGGTGATCAGGACCCCAGGCCATAATGAACCTTATACATAGGCCTATACTAATAAGTGTGGTAATGTTTTTATAGAAAATGCATTTAGAACTAGTGTGTAGAGCCAGTTGCATGGCTGCTCCAGAGCACTGCAGTACAGAACCACTTCTCTTTCTTACTGTACAATAGGAATGGGGGAAACTGAGAAGCATGAGCAGGGAGATGAGAGTTGGAGAGAGATCATACCAGTTTTTATAGCCTGAAGAAGAAGCTCCTGTGAGAAATGGGATTAGAAATAGAAATTAGGGCCATGAGGGAACAAGGCTAAGAAACAGGCACCTTCTGGAGAGGATCCAAGACAAAACATCCTAGGAATAGATCTTGGTTGCGGATTATCACGATTCCTACATGCATCCTATATTTACTTTTTTCTCCACTGATCTTATTAGGGGCCAAACTATTTTGTTCCCTTTTGCCACCTGCTGTAGGCACTACTGTCCTAGCTATCTTAATTTGTCAATTCTAAAAAATTAGTTCAAACTATTTTGACTGAGGTTTTAACCTGTTTAGTCCTTATCTGTATAACCAAGTTCTCTATTGTTTGCTGCGATATTATAGGTATTCTGTATTTTTCTAGGAATGAATCCATTTATCTAGGTTTCCAATGTATTTTGTATAGCTTTTCATAATATTTTATTACGATCTTTTTAATATATGTTGGGTTTAGGCTATTACCCCTTTCTTTTTTTTTTTTTTGTCTTTTTTCCATGTCCGGCACCGGATCGCAACCCTCAGTGTTGCCCCCGTACCGGACCGGGACCGGCAACGGGATCGCAAGCCTCGGTGTTGCTCCCGCGCCTCGCTCAGCCAGTGAGCGGGAGCCGGTCTGTATGTGGGATCCGAACCCTTGGACGGGAGCGCCGCCGCGCTTCCCAAGCGGCGCACCATCCAGTGCGCCACCGGGCCGGCCCAATCATCTGGTCCTGGAGTTTTTTTTTTTTTTTTTTTTTTTGTCTTTTTTCCATGTCCGGCACCGGATCGCAACCCTCAGTGTTGCCCCCGTACCGGACCGGGACCGGCAACGGGATCGCAAGCCTCGGTGTTGCTCCCGCGCCTCGCTCAGCCAGTGAGCGGGAGCCGGTCTGTATGTGGGATCCGACCCTTGGACGGGAGCGCCGCCGCGCTTCCCAAGCGGCGCACTATCCAGTGCGCCACCGGGACGACCCTCCCCTTTCCATCTGGTATTTTGTGTATTGGCATTTCCTTTTCTCTTTTTTGTTTTTCCTTGATTATTCTTGCCAGATGTCAGTCTAACTTACTAATGTTTTCAAAGAATGAGATTTTGTTTTTGTTAATCCTCCTTTTTGTTTTTCTATTTTGTTTTTTTCTACCCCTGTTTTTGCTATTTTTAAAATTTCTCGGTACTTGGGGTTTGCTCCATTGCACCTTTCTTGTTTGTTTTGAAGTTATTTTTTAAATCCTCCCCGCTGTTCCCTCGCTGCTGCCTCGGCAGTCAGCACTCCCATTCCTCAACACACATACCAGGTCAATCAGCCTTCAGTCTCCCCATGCGTCTCTCACACTTATTGTTTTTCATTTTATTTTGCTATTATTAGTGCCTGGAATTCTATTGTTTCTCTAGAGAAGATTTGAAAGGAGGGAGTCAGCAGATTGTGTTAATTTAGCAACTTGACAGAAATCAAAAACAAAAGTGATTTCTAATGATTATATTTAGGCTCAGAGTTTAGCATTCTTCCCAGGAAGTTTTTCTCCCATTCACAGGATCATCCACTCTAACAAGAGATATTTTCACAGGCCTATATAGATGATAGAGTTATTTATCCTATTTCCTAAGGAAGAAAAGAACACAATTTTAAAAATGAAATCCAGGGTATTCCTTTTCCAAATTGCATGTTTTCAAGGCAGCACATGAAATATGTGGATCAACTGAAGTGCTTTATGAACCCATGCAACTCTAAGTCTAAATATTGTCCAAAAAGTATGGGCTAGAGTATTCTAATTTCTTTGGTGACCTATTCTCACCATAAGGAACTCCTTGCATGAGCTGTGGTTATTAGTAAAGCTACTGTTAGGCTTACCAGGGACAGGATTATAAAGTTTGATTTTTTCTTTTTCCAAATTAGGGGCATTGGCCTATAGAATATACACATCAAATGACAGAAAAGCTTAACTTAGGGATTTTTTTGTTTATTTGTTTTCAACAGTGGAATTTACCACATATGCCTATATATAAATGAAGACCAAAAAATAAAATTTGAGTCAAAAAACAAATAACAAAAAGTATATTTTTGTTTCATATGATGGGCTGATTAAATAATAATACATTTAAAGAAATTTTGACAAAGTAAAAAAATCTATTTACATATATATGCTTATTTAGTATTCCAAGAGCTTTGAAGTTAGAAAATATATAGTGTCCCTTTAAAAATACAGAAGCTGAAAGTTAAATAACTTGTTTAACCTGACAGAGCTAGAAATTTTTAGGTGTGGGACTAGAGCCCACATCCTGTGGTTTTGGTTTTGTTGCTGTTGTTGTTATTTTGTACTTTAGTTTTCTACCATGGCTGCCAAATAAGATAGGCAAAAAGAAGAGAAAGTTGGGTGGAGCCAGAAAAGAGAAAGCTGAGAGGGATTAAAAAAAAAAAAATTATCTAAAGTACTTTACCAAAGCACAAAAATCTGTTTAAAATGTTATTTATGTTTATGCAAATGCATTCTCTGATCAAAGGAATGTATCTTCCAGAGTTTTGTATCTGCAGAAACATAGCCCCATCACATTGCCCGAAGAGGGAAAAATTAATAGTATTTTTTCTTAAAGCAAGTGTGTAATTTTTAATAGCCAAATATTATCTGTATTTATTATATAATATTTAAATTCCAAGTGCATTGAAAACATTATCTCATTTTATTTCTTGCTGCAAATTTATTAGGTAAATTATTTCTATGCACTTGACAAATGAGAAAACTATAGCTTGTAGAGGTTAAATAATTTTAAGATCTTGCAGAAAAGAAATGCTGGATAGAAAACTATAAAAAGAAATTGTAATAAGCCAACTGGAAAACACACAGCAGCTCACAGAACAGGAATGGGTCATAACATGGCATTCTAAAAACAGATACCATGGAACTGATGTCCTAAAATTGATGAGAAAGTGAACTGAGATGTAGTATATTATAGTTGAGTCTTCTTGGCTCAGGATGTACCACAAATATAAGATTCTGATCATTCTGGATACTTTAAAAATGGAAAAGTAACCACTTCAGCAGCTATAAAAAAGAGCACCTGGTTCTAAAAGGGTCTTCTACCCAGTGGTCTTGAGCTCTTGGCCTGTTAATTGTCCTAAAGGGTAAAGGGTAAATATAAGTACATACCATCATAGTATGTACTTTCAATGTGCTTTCTATGTAAGACTCTCTAAACAAAGAGAAAAGGGATAAATATCCCTCCATCTCAAGATGCTCTTTAGAATCTCTGCATGGATATATAGAAACAAAACAAAATAAAAACAAAGAAGAAAAAGAAAGCCTTAAACCCTAAAATTGCAAGAGAAATAAAAATGCAATAGGAACCATTATTCGTAAAATTATAGTAAGAATTCTAAGCTACACAGTTATTAATGTATATCAGAGCCCATTTCTACTTTTCTCCCCCCAGCAAAGATTTAATTTTCATTTCAAGTAAACTAGGATGAGAGTGGGGTGAAAAAAATGCATAGATAAGGAATATTCTGAACCCAGAATAGGAGAGAGAGCACACCTCTGTGCTCTGCACCTACAGAGAACACCATCAGAAAACAGTGTACAAATTATACTCCATTTTTATTGTTTGGAAACACAACTCTCTCAAGTAATATTAATATGAAATATTTCTGTTTGCTTAAAGCAAACTGGAGACTTGTTACCTTTAATTAATATGTAATTGAAGTCATCTAATTTACTGGGGTGTAGAAATACTACCTCACTCCTTGAAAGCCCAGATCAAATCCAAAAATAGAACATGGGTGGGATAATGCTGGGAGTGATATATTGTTATTGTGAAAAGAGAAGCTATTAATGGTTTCTATGAATATCTAAATAACAAACATGTTATAATCTCTGATGAGTTTAAAGATCTTTCTTTTCCCTGAGAGACAACCCAGGAAACCTCAGGTACTTACAGAATATGGCTTGGTACCTAAATATAACTGAGCATCAGCCCAGTGCTCTAATAAGAAAGACGCGAGAACAAAAAAGACTAAGACTCAAATACCACATGGGAATTAACAAACCATTCCAAATTTTTCTACATGTCTTTAAATAAAAGGACAGCAAAACTGCACATATAATGAAATATGACTCCCAAGGATAATGAAATTATATTGGATGGAATGTGTGGGTGGAGAGTTAGCCTTGAACATATCTAAGCCCCCTTCCATTTCTAAGACTATGTAATTGAGATGCTTTGAACTTACCTAAGTATTTTGGATAAAAATAATCCTAGAAAGAAAGAAAAGAAAAAATATATCTTAACAAGCCTAAATTTCACTATAGAGTTAAAGCTTAATTTTATAATGTTTTTACGTTAAAAATACAAATAAATTACATATAACTGTCATTTTCACACTATATTTTTTCTACAGTAAAGTATATCAAGAGAAGATAATTATACAATTAAACCAATAAGATGCTTAGGCTTAAAGAAATAATGATTAATTAAATCATGTTTCAAAACCTTCTAATCAGAAAACAAGTATTTAGATGTTAAATGTCATCAAAAATGCCTCATTTTTTATAACTTCTTTAATTTTTCCATAATGATTAGATAACCATTTAACACATTTTATGTCATGATTATTACCCACATCAGATTCAAATTTGAATAACAGTGACATAATTTCAAGGGAGAGAAACTGGACATTTATCTTGTAGCTTCTTATATACCTGTAATACTTTACTTATAAATAGGTTGTGTACCAAAAGTTTGTCTGTAAACCAGTAATTTGAACTAAAGAATGCACTTTACCAAGGGGAGAAAAATGTTAAAAATTTTTGACGGTCAGCTTGCCAGGGTGTTCCACAAAATCTTTCTTCAGCCATAAAACACCTAAGGGGTAGCCTTAATGGCACAAGAACACCTCACGAGAAACCAGAACTTCTATACAAAAAGAAACTCAACAATGTTCCAACTCAGTGGGAACAGAACATATCTTCATCCAGTACACAAAGTCCTCATTCTTTCCTCATAAAACCTACACAACATTTATCTAGTGGTTTATAAGGATAAAACCTCCTATCAAGTTAATTCAGTTAACAGTGTGTCTTCTACAGAAGAGAAGCCAGGAGGATAAGCAGCAACAAATGAGGTTTCAAAGGGGATGATGTGATGTGAAAGGAGTATATTAGGAACAGTAAGCAACAAGTAAACAATAGGGTGAAGACGGAGAATGAGGACGAGGGCATTAGGGATAGCATAGAACATAATAAACAGTGACGAATGCTTTTTCTTTCATTTTTTCCATTTCTGCCTTACTCTCTCTGGCACCTCTTTCTCTTCTGTCGATGAGACCAATGTTAGAGTTAGTGGAGGGGAGGACATGCATAAATAGTTTTCCTTCTCCACTGTCTTTCCTCTTCTCCACTGTGGTCTTCCACCTCACTCCCCTTTTGCTACTTAGAGGCTAAGCTCTAAGAGCAGGTCTACAATGTGAGAAATACACACCCAAGTATTTATGAATGATATAATAATATGACATCTTGGCAAGCCTTAAAATATTCCAGCAAAAAAACCCCAAAGAATAAATGGGGTCAAAAACTAGGAAAAACAAGAATGGAAGAATGGCAGATTGTTGACAGTTTTTGAAGAAGTGGGTATGTTGGAGTTTATTACATTGTTTTGTCTACTTTGGCAAATATTTTAAATTCCCATAATAAAAAGAAATGTGTGTGTGTATACACATGCTATTATATATATATATATATATATATACATACACACACACACACATACACATACATGTGTATATATATACATATATATATATACATACACACACACACACATACACATACATGTGTATATATATACATACATGTATATACATACACATGTGAGGGCACTTCAAAAAGTTCATGAAAAAATAAAATTGAAAGATAATATGAATCTTCAATGAACTTTTTGAAGCACCCTTGTATTTATATATATGAAACTATATATACTATTATATACATACACTTTTTATTATGAAATTTCATAACATAATTTATAGTATATACACATTCCTTTTTATGATGGAAATGTAAAATATGTATGAAACATATATATTGCATATAGTGTAGATATATATTATATACAATTATACATTTCCTACACAATAAAAGAACTGTACTACATAATGGGGAATGAAATGTTTTTGTCCGATCAGTTGCTTATCCACAAAAAACAACAAAACAGGGAGAGAAAATTTTTGATTCAGTCCTGGAGAGTGTTAAAAATTAATCTTTGGGTACCTCAGGAAAAATTCCCTTTGAACCTATTAGAAGAGGTAGAGGTAAAAAGGATTAAAGTGCAGCCCCAGAGAATATAAGTTGCTACTGTCTAGGACAAATTCCCTAACTATAGACAAATGGTTCCTGCTCATTGGTTCTGGGAGCCATAGCAGAGGTACAGGAGGTACCTGTATATGTTTTCTCCCTCTTTTCTTCTAGGTTGTATTGTTTGTCTCAGGAAAAATATCTGAGGTAATCCTGAAGGTTATCAGATTTAAATTCTCCAGGTCACTCTTACACTAATTCTTAGAAGCACTGTTTATACTCCTGCTACTTGCAGGACATGCTAGAGAACATCTTCCTATAAGAAAATTAGGGTACTAAAGGTAAGGACCATGCCTCCTCCATAGCCGGGAAGAAAAAAAAAAGATCTAGGGGTCCCATGTTTCTGTATGATATTTAGGGGTCTTTATGATTAGATTTTTCTAGACTAACTTGGAAAATTTTATACATTGAAGGCATAAATTCTAATCCCAGGGATTATTACTGATATAAAGTGGGCTCAAGGAACTTTTTAAGGGTTTATGGAATAAATTAAAGTATACTTAGTGTATACAGTACTGTAATAAAGTTCCTCATAAGGCATTCACTGAGTGCCTGCTATTTAACAAGCTCTGGATTAGACAATCTCGTTTTCTAAAGCCTACTTAAAAATAAAAGCCAATGGAGGAATTTAATGAAGCATGCTGATAACAACAGAAACATATACACACACACACATTATATTTAAGATGTCTTCTCCCCTCCCTTCAGTACTACTAATTTTGGTTGGTAGAAAATATTCACAAACCACAAGGTCAACGTTACTGATAATGAGGTATAATTGACTTATAGTTTGGTCAGAGCACATTCTTATTAGCAATACTGTCTTCTTAACAAGCCTACTTTCCTTTGAAGGCACTTCCTCCTGAAATGGAAATGGTTATGTGTGAAAGGTGATATACAAAATTTTTCACTTTAAATGGAACACAAGGAAATGCAGGCTGGAAATATTCAGGTTGTAATTGTACATCTAGGTGTGCAAACTTGATCGTGTCCATAAACTCTTACCGTTTCAGGGTTATTTTCAAAAATCTCCCTGGCTTCTTCTTTATTGCACAGTTCTTCAATGCATTCTCTTTCAAGGTTACCTTGTTTGGTCTCTTCAAGCATAGAATTTGCACGACGTTTTCTAACCAAGACTTGTGAAGCATGTTGCTTTGACAAAACTGAAAAAAAAAAAAAAAATAAGTTTATATAAACAAATCTTTCATTTCCCCATATAAAATATATTATTATTAAACAAGATTCAAAATCATTTTCTGTCTATAAATTGTATGACATTTAAAATCATATTGTCAAACAAAGAAAAAGATGCAGATACATAAGTTCTTTGGTTAACAAGTCAGAGAGCAGGTTTGGCCTGTAACCACAGCACTTGTATAATGATGTGTACACATTATTTAAGTTCGTGCTTAAGGCCAAACACACCAGATGATATTCAATGTTTCCCTTATTATGACTACATTGGAAAAAACATCATGCTAAAATGACTTCATCAAAAGTCATACACACAACATCTCCACAGCAAGCATAATAAACTTTCTCAATTTTAAGGGAGAACTTGTGTGATCACTGTGGAAATAGAGAAATGTAGTAGTACAGTCCAATCAGCTAGTTGAGAGGTACTTGATAGGCTAAAACATTTGATTATTCATACAAACAGGAAAATAAAAATACATGGAAAAAGGAAGAACTTATGCAAAGCACAAAATACAGAAGGTAAAGAGAAAAAAATTGGTAAAATTAAAATTTTTCGAACAGTTGAATAATAACAACAAAAATAACATAGCAAAGCTCAATATCAAGCAACAGGTTGGAGGAAAATACTTGCATCATACAGAATAGAAAAATTTACATTGAGGTTTTATAAGCAACTTTTGCAAATTAAAAACTAACAAATGGGCTGACTGGTTAGCTCAGTTGATTAGAGCACAGTTGGTTAGAGCATGGAGCTGATAACATCAAGGTCCAGGGATCAATCCTGGTACTGGCCAGCAGCCCAAAAAAAAAAAAAAAAAAAAATTGCAAAGAAAACCAAACAACAATAAGCCAACCAACATAGGAATGTGTGAGAAGTATACAAAATCATTTAAAGAATATGAACAGAATATAAGGAAAACAGGATAAATAAAATTATATAAATTATGAGTACAGAGAAAAATAAAATGGACAATAAACATGAAAAAATGTTCAGTACAAGTTTTTAAAAATAATTAAAATTTTGCCTGTTAGATTTGAAAAAAATTAAAAGACAATTTTCAAGAATTGGTGAGGGTAAGGGGAAACACATATTCTTGTACACTGGTTATGAGAGTATAAACTGGTAGGTATTATTTGAAGGTAATCTGGTAAAATTTAAAACACATATACTCTCGAACTTTATTGAGGAAGAGTTATTGCTCTGCTCCTGAGTATGTCCTACAGATATGCATGTGTGCTACAAAAGATATGTATAGAATGTTTATTAAAAGACTGTAAAATCAGAAAATTAGAAAAATCCTAAATTTATATCAAGAAAGAAATGGAAAAATAAGTTGTAATACATCTGTACTGTGGAATAAGTCAAAAAGAAGGTAGCGATTCTTGTACTGAAGATCTCCAAGATATATTGTTAAAAATGCAAGTTGTAAAATGCCACGCCCTTAGCATAATCCTACATATATCAGCCAAAGTTGTACATATGTAAATATCATGTGGACAAAATCATAAAAAAGAGTCTGGAAAGACACTCAAACTACTAATAGCAATTATATTTGTTTTTTGAGTTTTGTTTGTTTGTTTGTTTGTTTTTGGCAGCTGGCCAGTGAGGGAGGGGATCCCAATGCTTGACCTTGGCATTATAACACTGAGCTCTACCCACCTGAGCTAACTGGCCAGCCTCCCAGCAATTATTTTTGAAGAAAAAAATGAAGAGCATGAAGTTTTGGTTTTATTATTTTAGCATGTGAATAGAACATAGTTTTTTTATGAAAAATTTAAGAAGCACAAATAAAACATACAAATAATTTTTTAATCCTGATTTTTCACCACAAATGGTTTTTTCACTAAGAAGGGTAAGCAAGTAATATAAACAATTGAATTTCTTTTTATTTTCTTATTTATTATCTGGTAAATAACAGAAATAAATATTCAAAAGTTGACAATAGAAGAAAGAAAAAGAAAAGAAAAAGGACTAATTAACCATACTTAGTTAAATAATTAAAAATCTCTCAAGAGTGAATTAAGGCAAGTTAGCCCACTGGGTTAGACCATGGTACTGATAACACCAACGCCAAGAGTTCGGATCCCCTTACTGGCCAACCACCAAAAAACAACCAAAAAAGAGTGAATTAAGTAGTGTTACATTATTTCTCTTACTTGCCAAAACAGAAGTTGAAATGTGATTAGTAAATAAATAAATGGTTTGGGTTACATTTATCACCCTATCTCTTACCATCTTTATCATCTCTTGTTGAAATAAAGATTAAATCAAGGCTGTGTGTGTATAAAAGATTGTAATCTGAGCATGCTTCCAGCCAAGTGTGTTCCTGACTGATAAATGGCAGCCCTGTCAACAATGAAAGAGTCTTACATGTGCAATTATCTCATTGATTGGAGTAGTTTTAAGCATGCCATTTTGTAATAAATATAGTAAAAACTTGGACCTTCTGAATTTCAAAGCAAATATGTGATTCTTTCTGAGGAAAACAATAACACTTTCATTGAATGATGAATACATTAATTCAATAGCAAAAAAGTCCAGGTCAAATGCACTTAGAAGAAAAAGCACTCTAAACCTGCACTCTGGCATTTCTTCCTTACAGAATATTAAGTTTTATAATTAAGAGCTTAATACTGATACTTAAGAATATCTCTTTGCCTATAAGGACCCCCCACTAAAAGACACAGATCAGGTGTAATAGTACATACTATGTTCATGTTTGTGAATGGGGAAGTTCCCAACCACCCAGGGAGAACCAAGGTGGTGGTTTAAAGGAACGCCCACCTGAGTTGATAAAAGGAAACATAATAACATCCATTATTCTAGAGATGATGAAACTCAGGTAAAGAGGATGCAAAATATTTTCCCTAAATTATAAAGTTAATAAACAACAAAACTAGAACTAGATCACAGGCATCCCAACTCTCAAATCTGTAAGCCATTCATTACTATTTGCTGCTTCTCAGAAGATAGGAAGTTTTATTGTCTCCATTGATGAGAGAAATATCAAAAAGAAAAATTGTTACACTTCTGACCTAAAGGATAATTAACCTAAGAATAAAAAAACTAATTTTGTCTAAATAGGTCTGCACCGAATTTAGATGTTTATGTTTTATTTCATCTAGGTTCAGCCCAACAATGCTTTAAATTGGTGTGATACTTAATTTTCAAAGTGTATATTAATTTTGCCATTTGATCTCCACACGAATAATGAAATAAACGATAGAAAAGAATTATCATCTCACTTTCCTATTAAAGAAATTGAAGCTGAGAGAGGTTACATGATTTGCCCAAGGTCAAGAGCTAACAAGCTGTGCTAATGGAATTCAAATATACACATCCTCTTAGTCCTGGTGTTCTTTCTTCTGTGCATTTTGCCACTCAAATGTCTACGATGTACTTAAATTAATTTCCAAAAAAGAAATTATGTGGTCGTGCAGTGCATAAGTTTGATATTTTAAGGAAGACATTTGCTGTACTTCATAAAATAAACCCGTCTGCCTAATAAGAGTATATTTTAGAAGGAGTCTACTACTCCTCGCCACAAAGATATAAACATGACAGTCATGGACTGTAGGATGAGACAAGCTTGTGGTTAGAAATGCTTTTACTGGATGGCTCAAAGTCCTTCTTCCCAAAAATATTCACCCTACTGGCCTGCAGGAATGTCTGAAAAGTTCCATTATTTATCATTGTATTAATCCATTTTGTGTTGCTATAACAGAATTACCTGAGACTGAGTAATTTATAAGAAACAGAGGTTTATTTGGCTTATGGTTGTGGGACAGCTGCATCTGGCACGGGCCTCAGGCTGCTTCTACTCATGGCAGAAAGTGGCAGGCAGCCAGCGGGTACAGGCAGATCACACGGTGAGAGGAAACAAGAAAGAGAGAGAGAGGAGGTGCCAGGGTCTTTTTAAACAACTGGCTCTCGTGGGAACTAATAGAGAGACATCTCACTCAGGACCCCCACCCCCCAGAGAGAGAATTAATCCATTCATGAGGAATCTGCCCCCATGACTCAAGCAGCTTCCAGCACTGCCACATTGGGGATCATATTTTCGTGTGAGTTTTGGTGGGGACAACACATCTAAACTCCATCAATCATAATAATAATACATAAAAACAGAAATGCTGTTTGTGCATTATCTCCTTTAATCCTCATCACGACTGTTCAAGTAGATTGTAATTTTCTATTTTGTACATGAATAGGCTAAAACTCAGCAAAGTTCAGTCAATTCTACCAAGTACACACAGCTGAGAGCAGAGACAAGCCTGCCTCTAAAACCTGTTTTCTTTTTGTATCACCACACTGTCCCTAATCATTTGGCTCACTTTTTTGGGCTAAGTAGTATCTCAAGAAAGTCCTTGTTGAAACCCAACTATGTTGCTTGAAAAGTGTTACATTCAGATTCTAAATTTTCATTAATAATGTTGAGTTATGAGTCTTTCAAGATAAGTATGACTGAATTGGTTTGATTTTTTAACTTATCTGAATAATCCCTTCTTCAAATAATGACCATAGCAGGTGGAACAATTACATTAATAACGTAGCCATTGTTTAAACTAACTGAAATCCTCTCTATTTACTTATTTTATTTTTAGTTTTTTGCTTTTGGTGGCTATATGGTAAGGAGATCTGAACCCTTGACCTTGATGTTATCAGTATCACACTCTAACCAAGTGAGCTAGCTGAAATCCTCTTTTGAAACTGTTTTCATAGCCTTCACATTTTCCCATCAATATTATCTGAGGGGATAAATCTTTGTTTTTTGAGTGTAAACTTGATTGTCTTATCTCCAACAAAAACTAATTTTTTCTTGGTTTCATAAAAGTACGTGTAATAAGGATGGTGGGGTTAGCCTGACCTCTGCTCACAGGCAGATTTCCCACTTGTCAATTCAGTTTCACTTTGATCAAGGGGGAGTCCTTTCTTGGTCCCCTTCCCCATTTAGTTGTCCAGACTTGCTACCCTCTGTTCAGCAAGGGCAGGACTGCAGATCTGCAGATTGCCCAAAATTCTTCAGTCAGACTAGGGTAAAATGGCAGATGGAGGAGACTACAAACTTTAGGACAGCTCATCCTCTAAAGGTCTTCCATTTTTCTGCCTTTTACAAAGATGGTTCTCACATTCCTCCCTCCAAGAGCTCATCTCTTTTTCAGTACGGCTTTCTGTCATTCCTTTCCCCAGGCCATTCTTATTTGGCATCCCGAGAATGACACAGTGCCAGTGAAAGAATGTGTCTGAGAAGAGAATTTCTGGCTAGCCTTTAGGTTGGCAGAGTGTTTTTATCTTTGTTCTGTTTCAGTGTGGGATGGAGTGAGGGAAAATGGCTTTTACTGTACAAACAGAAAAACCAGATAATACTTTGTGATATAATTATGCCTCACATGTCTCAACTCTTGAAATGGCATGTTTCCTAAAACAAAGCCTGAGAAAACTAGAATTGAATCTTTTTTTTTTTTGTCCTTTTTGAGACCGGCCGCACCGCGCTCACGGATCCGAACCCGCGGCAGGAGCGCTGCTGCGCTCCCAAGGCCGCACTCTTCCGAGTGCAACACGGGCTCGGCCCTAGAATTGAATCTTAATATAGAAAAAACCTTTAGTTAATAATGATAGGAAATTATATGGCCAGATATTTCAAATGTTATTTTTAAAAGTCACATACTAATTAATTGCAAAATGTTTTAAATTTATTTCATAATAATTTTTACCACAGAAGATACCCAACTGGTAGTGGGGGAGTAATTTAAAAAATGTGAAGGTTGCAAGGATTAAGAAAAATCCAAAGATAGATTTTTAAGTAGGCATTCAACCTATATAATTATTATCAACTTTCAGAACAGCTTATGTTAGCTTTCACAAAGAAATGCTCTGTGTGTATGCTTTAATTTTTAAAAATAATTTCTTTTTGCTTTTGCTTTTTGAAAGGAGAGCTATTACACTTGCTTTTCTCTAAATTTTACATTTTTTTTCATATTGAGGATTGTGCTACTGAGCAACATTTTCTTCTTCATATTATAGAGTCTGGATGTGTTGTCATCTCAAAACTCATATGGAAATCTCATTCCCAATGTGGCGGTGTTGCGGGCTGTTTGAGACAGGGGGGTGAATCCCTCACGAATGGATTAATGCTTTCCCTGGGGGCTGGGGGTAGTGAGTGAGTTCTCGCTTTATTAATTCCCACGAGAGTTGCTTGTTTAAAAGACCCTGGCACCTCCTCTCTCTCTCTCTTGCTTCCTCTCACCATGTGATCTGCTTGTACCTTCTGGCTGCCTGCCGCTTTCAGCCACGTGTAGAAGCAGCCTGAGGCCCGCACCAGATGCAGCTATCCCAGAATTGTAAACCAAATAAAATCTCTGTTCTTTATAAATTACCCAGTCTCAGGTATTCTATTACAGCAACACAAAAACAGACTAATACATCATATTATGTTAAGGTTTAGAAAAGGGTTAAAAAATATATGCACTGTAAAGGTGAACTATGGCTCAGTCCTTCAAGAGTACTGAGCAATAAATAGGTTGATAAGAAATACTTTAAGAGAGTTAAAGGTCATAAGAGATAGATCTGGATAAGGATTTAAATCCAGGAAAGGAAAAGGGAAGTAAAAAGAGAAATAATCTGTGAATTATATGTTGCATACATAAAGATGAGTTCTAAAACATTTGATTTTGAGGAGTGAGAGCTAGTATTTATTTAGAATTAGGAAAGCCATTAGTGGCATTAAAAAATGTGACCATTGACCCTCATTCTGGAACAAATCAATGAATGAGTAGGGAAACAATGCCTGAACTGTTTAGCCACAACAGAAGTGAAATGGACCTCTCCTTACTCCAAGATTTAATTATAACTTTAATTTACAGTCCCTATTCTAGGAAGAAAAATAACAAATCACTCTGCCATTGTTTCCACAAGATTTAAACCCTTGATTTAGCCATATTTAGAGAAAGCAGTGCATATTAGCTATTCCCTCTAACACAGCAAATACTTCTACCCAAAAGACAGAACAGGCAGCTTATTACCCAGAACAAAATTACATTGGCCCTTCCTTTACTCGATTTGTTCACTCTTGGTAAGTGATAAATGAAGACACTTCACTTGAAGGGATCAGATTTTGGAAAGATACAAAGAAGAAAATTTCTATAACCCTCAAGATATTCTCACAGTCAGCTCTCCTTGTTTTTTTAATCCCCTACCTCCTAGGACACGAAAACACCATCTGATTTTGATGTCATGTACCAAGAGAGTAACACACAGGAAATGTTTTGTTTTTGTTCTATTTGACCTATTTTGTTAGGATGCCATCAATATTATTAGTTCACTGGCCTGCGTCTGTATTTATGTTTGGAAAAGCAACAGGCACACTCTTCCTGGACATTTTTAAAGGCAACAGTGAATGAGCTGGCCTAATTCTGCAACATCCCACTTCTTGCAATATCCCCCAGATCTCTGAAATAAGTACGTCTGAAGTTTGCTTAGAGGCTTAGATCTGAATGGTTTCCCTTTTGACTCGTAGGGTATTATTTATTTTCTAAAGTGGTTATGTGGGAGTGAGATTATGTGGAATATTGGTATATCATCAAGTAGGTGTTTATAATTCAATACAGTTTCTAACAGCTTCAGAATTCCCTGTTGAATGTACAAAAGGCTATAGTACACCATCTAAATAACAGTGAAATAAAATGTTAACTTATTAAGGAAAGTAGAGAAAATAATTTGGATAAGAAATCGGAAAAAAAGAAAATGAAACAATCAATAAAAAAAAAAAGATGAGGGCCGAGCCCGTGGTGCACTTGGGAGAGTGCGGCGCTGGGAGCGCAGCAGTGCTCCCGCCGCAGGTTCGGATCCTATACAGGGATGACCGTCTCAAAAAAGGAAAAAAAAAAAAAAAAAAAAAAAAAAGATGAATGTAACATTTAGAAACTCGGGTCCACCTTAAAAAAAAAGTGCCATAGACAAAGTGAGAAACAAAAAACCAAACCTATCTCCTTCTATAGTAAGCAAAATAATAAAATAAACATTTGTGTTTTACTTCACAAGGCATTATAGACTGAATGTTTGCGACCCTTCAAAATTCCTATGTTGAAGTTGAAGCCCTAACACCCAGTATAACTGTACTTGGATATGAGACCTTTAAGGAAGCAATTAAGGTCAAATGAGGTCATGAGGGTGGAGCCTTGTGATCCCATAGAATTAGTGTTTTCATAAGAGACACCAGAGCTAACATGCACTCCCTCCCTATCTCCCTCTCTCCTCCTCTCCCTCTCTCTCTCACTCTCACTCCAAAAGCACCAAAGAAAGTCATGTGAAGACATAGCAAAGAGAAGGCAGTCATCCACAACCCAGGAAGAGAGATCTTTCCAGAAACTGAATTGTCTAGAACCTTGATCTTGGACTTTCCAGCCTCCAAAACTGTGAGAATATACATCTCTGTTGTTTAAGCCACACAGTCAGTGGTATTTCATTGTAACAGCCCAAACAGACTAATACAGATTTTGATACTGAGAAGTGGCATGTTGCTATAACAGATACCTAAAAATGTTGATGTGGCTTTGGAACTGGGTGATGGGTACAGGCTGTAGGAGTTTTGAGCTGCGTGCTTGAAAAAGCCTAGATTACCATGAAGGAAATGTTAGTAGAATAGATGTTAAATGTGGTTCTAGTGGGCGCTCATAAAGAAAAGAAGAGCACTGTAAAGAAAACCTCCATATAACTCAGAGAATATATAAATAATCATGAATAGAATGTTGGTACAAAAAATGGAAGTTAAAGGCCATTCTGGTATGGTCTCAGACAGAAATGAGGAACAAATTATTGGAAACTGGGGAAAAGGCTATCCTTTTCATAAAGTAGCAGAGAACTTGGCCCAACTGTGTTTTAGTTTTTGGTGAAGAGTAGAATTTGCAAGTGATGAAATTGTATATTTAGCAGAGGTGATTTCTGAGCAAAGTATTGAAGGTATGACTTAAGTCTTTCTTAATACTTAGGGAAAAGTGCAAGAGGAGCGAGATGAATTGAGGAAGGAAATTGTCAAGCAAATAGGAACTAGAACCTAAAGATTTGGAAAATTCTCAGCCTATCCACAGTGTAAAAATCGGGGAAAACTGTTCTGAAGAGAAACTAAGAGTATGGCTGAACAACAATTTGATGAGGAGATTAACATGGTGTGAACCCCAGATTTAGTCAGCCATCTCAGCAGAAGCCTGGAATAGAGATGGGATTGCATTTGCAAAAATACTGCCAGCTGGGACTAAATGAAACAGACAAAATGGGATGGAATAAAGCATGTAAACATGCTTATTCTTTGGGAAAAGGGAAGAATGGACCTGAAGGCAATTCATAGATCATCAGGGCTGCCACTCCCAACACAAGCACAGCAGAAAGATTGCTTCTTCTTTCATTTTCGAAGTAGGGCCCATGCTCTGGTTTCAATGGGCCAGGCTGCCCCTAGCCTTGGGGGTGGAGCTACCCAGAGACCTAAGGGCAGGGCCCCCAGAAGAGCCTTGAAGGCAGTACCCCCACCTAGCAGGGCTATGGGGATGGGGCCACCACTCCAGTGACTCTGGAAGGCAGGACTACCACCCCAGTGGTCCTGGAGGACAGAACATAAAACTAAAGAGGATTCTTCTCTATCCCTAAGATCTAATGAAATTTGCCTTGCTAGAATTTTGAACTTGCTTGGAATCTGCTGCCCCTTTCTTCCTTCCAATTTCTCTCGTTTGGAACAGAAATGTCTATTCCACCATTGTAAAGCACATAACTTGTCTGATTTCATGGGTTCACAACTGGAGAGGAATTCTGCCTCAAGATGAATTGTACCTGACTTCTGGTCAAGATGATGGAGTAGACAGTCCCCAGGGTCACTCTCTCCCACAAGTCAACTAATTTACAACTATTAGAAAGCAACAGCAGCCAAGCTGGGGCCACTAGAGCTCAGGGGAAGAGGGGGAGAGACATGTATGCAGGCCAAAGAAGCCATGATGAGAGAAAGAAAAAACCTCTCCAACTGTTTCAAGTCCTGGCCACTTCCAGGCTGGAACTGCTGAGCATACAGAGCAGGAGCCTGCAAAAGCCACAGCTGTGCCCTTCAGATGAAGTTGCATGGAGGCAGCAGGGGAGAAGAGGGCCTTGGTGGCCCCCAGGCCAGCAAGACCACTAATAGGGCTCCTATGGACCCACATAGGAGTGAGGAGCCACAACTAAAAAAAAGGAGCCACTGAGAGGCCAGTGATTCATCACAAGGGACTGGTGCACAGCCCATCCCACGGGAAGTGTTTGCAGCATGGATGGTGGGGGAGACGGGCCCCCTGGGAGAACACTGGGGCACAGGAAGGACAGCTGATCTGCCCCCCAATCAGTGTAGGACCACTCAGAGGGGACTGGCCAGGAATATAGAACTACATGGGGTCCGGTTTGATGGAAAGACTCAGGCCCAGACCAGTTTTTCTACACAATCCAGGTGCATTGGATTTCACTAAACCCAGAAGTCCTATAAAGTCAACCATTAAAACCTGAGCTGCACAAAAAGCCTTCCCCAGGGAATCAACAGCAGAGCACCAATTTAGTCCAACCCTAGAGCTAAGTGCTGGTCCCCACAGGAAGTTCCCTCACTTTAGAAGTAAGCAAAGGACAACAAATTAGTTCCAGCACAGAGTTTAAATGGTGGGAACAGCAAATAATCTAGCACAGAACTGAAAGAAAAAACAAAGTACTCACAACCAGAGACAAAGTTTGATATTAACTAGTAAAGGTCTCTTTTCACCAAAGAACACCTATAACACCTTGAAGGACCGGAAGTCCCCTGGGCTACCAAGCCAGAAAGGGGGGACAGCCAGGCACACTGCCAGCACCACAGAGCCTGCCTGGGGTCCTGTGGCATGGAGTCAGGGACCAGACCCCCCTCCCACAAGCAGGCACACTGCCAGAACCACGGGGTCCACCCAGGGTCTTGAGGTGTGTAGCCAGGGAACAGAGCCCCCTCCCACAAGCAGGCACACTGCCAGCACCACCACCAACTAGGTAAGGAGCATGCCAAAAACATCACCTCCATGTGGGTGGCCCACCACAGCCACCACAATAGCCACAGCTGCCACGAAAGCGGCTAGACACCACAACCACCATGCAGATGGTCTGCCAGGCACTGAACTGCATTGACACAAAGAGAGTCACCAGCAGAGGCCAAAGGAAAGAAGATGTCTCTCTCCACAAAGCTCATCCAAGAGTGACAGAAGAAGCATCTGCTCAATGATAATTTTGAGGGACCTGAACACACCTCTCAGCATTGGACAGATCATCTAGGCCACAGATCAACAGAGTAACCATTACTCTTTCAGAAGGAGAGAAGAAATCTAAGGTTATCAGTGGTGAGAGGGAGGTGGGGGGGATAGTGGGAGATTGGACAAAGAGCATAAAGAATAAGTACGATTTGTAACAATATATATGATAGTAATATTGATTTGATCAACATATGTCAACGTTGAACCCCCAAAATATGTATAAACAATTATGATTCAATAAATTTTAAAAATTAAAAAAAAAAAAGATGAATTGTACCTGAATCTTTTACCTATATCTGATGCAGAAGATACTTAGATGAGATTTTGGACTTCAAATTTCAGAGTGATTTTAACAATTCTCCAAGCTGAAAGCTGATGAAAATCTGTTGGTGAATTAGCAAAGGAGAGGATGACTTGATCCAATACACACTCAAGTAAGAACACGTTTGCCTAATGAAACCTCAAAAAGATTGTTCTAATATAGCATTAGCGGGAGAGTGGGAGAAAGCAACCAGAAGCAGAGGGATGAATTTGAAAGTCCATCAAGACACACCTGCACGATTTCACCATCCCACTGTACATGAAGCAGTATACTCAGAGTGGGCCCAATAAACATTAACTACATAAATGAATCAACTAATAAATGTATACAGAGCTACCTGCTAACTCTCCCACTTAGAAGAAAGACTAACAGGAAACCAGAACAATATAAACAACAGCAGAAGAAACCCACACCTGCTACCTAAAACCAACCTAGAAACCATTGGTTAAGGATGAAGAAATGCCCAAGTACCATCAGAAATATGGAGGAAAAAATTAACAACTATCAGCAACATAAAAAAAGAAACACCAAGAAAAGTGATGAGAAAAAACAGAGACCTCAAAAAAACTTTCAAAAGTCTAATGAATATCATCATAGTGACTTAAGATAATGTATCCATGAAAGAGGACAATAGTAAAATAAAAGAAAATTTGAGAAATTTACAATATGATTGTCAAAACAGAAGTGTTGAAAAAAATTGAAGAAATCTGCTAAAACCTAGGATAAAATTTCAAAGATACAAAACATGATAGCTAAAGTCATAAAGGATCAATTCTGTAGGAGTTCTAGGGAGAAGAGAGAATATGGAGGAAAAAATTATCATATAAATAAAAGTACAACACATTCCAGAGCTAATGAGGAATACTAATCTTCACAGAAAGGGGGCCTACTGAGTGCCAAACCAAATGAGTGAAAAGAAAGTAAATTTAGATATAGTATGATACAATTTTAAAACATCTAACACCAAAGAAACTCCAGAATCAACTGATACTAAGAATAAGCATCAGATTAATTATACAACTCCATTCAAAATAACAAAGTAGCCAGAGTCTTCCTCTCTCCCTCTTCCATTTACAGAAGATAAAAAGCCATGATTTTAGCCTTTAATATAAAATCTGAAAACTGCTCCCTAAAGGCAGGAATGATATTGCTTGGGAAAATTCCATGTGTGGAGCTGGGATGACAAAGAGCAGAATTTCCAGTTACTCCAAAACTCATATCAGTTACAATGCAGGAGAACACCAGTTAAGCAATTAGAGTTATTTTCAACAAGTAATGATCTCCTTACCTTGGTAATTGCTCCTGCCCTATTTTAACATAGGCTCCTAAAGAGAAGCCTGGCTATGGCTACGGGATACACCTGCCCACTTAGACAGGACTGATAATGAGCTTCTGGATTAAGGGAAAGTCCTACTAGGAAAACAGACTTAAACAATCACAGAAGCACACCATAGCAGCTACCTAGTTTATCCAATCAACTTAGGACTTTCTTTAAAACATATGAACTAACAGCCAAAGATCACCAGATATTTGCATAAAGTTTACAACATGAAAGAGATGGATAAGAATTGATCCCCCCACCCCACCAAATAGAGGTAATTGAAGACACAGAAGATAACTTTTTAAAAATGTATAATTAATATCCTAAATCAGTTTGAAATTTTCCATCCATAAAACAAAAGTGGGCTGCAGTGAAAAAGAAAAAAATAGAAAACTAAAATATGATTTTGAAATAAAAAAGTTGATGGATGGACTGAGAAATAGAATGGACCATACTAAATATCAGCCTAGTGACATGAAAGATAAAGTCAAGAAAATCTTCCATTACATAGGGAAAATGATAAATAAATGGAAAATTTGAAAGAAAAAATTGAGACACACTAAAAAGATCTAGGATCAATATAACAGAAGTTCCAGAGATAAAACAACGGAGGAAAGGAAATAATTTAAAATAATAACATTTTAAAATCCCTAACCATTAGAAATACATAAGGTTCTAAAGTATATTAATTTTTGTTCAAGACAAATGGGGGAAAAATGATTCTAAAGATAGACATTTTTTAGTAAAATTTTGGAGCTCCAAAAAGGTAGACAATATCCTAAAATCTTATGGAGAGAAAAAAAAAAAGACGTTATGGTCAAACTGAGATGGAGTTAGAGAAAAGAGGATGAGTATAATTCCTTAGCTTTCAAATTAGGGAGTCAAAAGATAATGTGCACAGTTACTAAAGGAAAAAGAAAAAAGAAAGAAAGGTAATAAAGGTAAGAAAAAAATATGGAAAGAGGACTCATTTGAAATCAATAATATTTTAGTTCTAATTAAAGCCCAATTTTTTAGTATCCTACATAGTTTCAGCTCTAACTTCTATGATCTTCAAATTTCTGTTAGTTAAAACAGTTATACTAACCAAAACCTGATAAAGACAGTAGAGAAAAGTAAATATATAAACTGATCTGACATATGAGTCATTTTAAAAAAGCCTACATAGAATATTGGCTACTTTAATACAAAAGTGTGTTAAAAAAAATACACGACCAAGTAGATGTTATTATCAAAATTTAAGAATGACTGGGAATTATATAATGATTACAACATCAAGTTAACTGTCTAGAAGCCATTGGAAAAACTAGAAAACATTCCTGATTCAAGAAAAATAAGTAATAAAAGGAAAGGCACTAGGAACCTAAAAAGAGTAGGAACCTTCCTTAACATGACAAAGAATACATAACAAAGACCAACAGTAAAAGAGACCTTAGCCAATGAAGCGTCATTGATACACCCATTAAACTCAGGATCAATACAAAAATGCATAAAATCATCATTATCATTCATCACTGTTCTAAATGTCTAGTTAAGCAATAATTGAAGAAACATAAAGAGATACATGCTACAACAGGGACGAAAGTTGAAAACATTAGGCTAAATGAAATAAGCCAGACACAAAAAGACAACTATTGCATGATTTCACTTATATGAGGTACCTAGAGTAGCCAAGTTCACAGAGACAGAAAGTAGAATGGTGGTTGCCAGCGCAGGAGAAAATGGGGGAATGAGGAGTTACTATTTACTGGGTATAGAGTTGCAGGTGGAAAAAACGAAAAGTTCTGGAGATGGTATTAATGTCTGTACAATGATGTGCATGTACTTAATACCATGGAAATGTACACTTAAAAATGGTTAAAATGGTACATTTTATGTTATGTATATTTAAACACAATAAATATTATATAGCAAAGACAAATGATTACCATATGGAGATGAATCATTATCTACTGGTGAAATCCAAGAGAACCCTCTGAAAATTCATTAGCACTAACAAGAGAGTATAGAAAAATATTTAGATAGACAATAATTTTTTTAAAAAATCAACATCTTTACTATACAACAGCAAAAACCAGTCAGAAAATACAAACGGGCTCGGGGCATGGGGAGGAATGGAGAAGGAAGCACAGTCAACATAGAAGTAATGCCAATTAATACACTTAGTAAGTCATGTGCAAGATCAATATGGCAAAAACCATCAAATGTTACCGGAAGACATAAAAAAAAGTCTTATGTCTCATATCATAATCCTGGATAGGAAAGCCCAATATTTAAAGATGAAATGTCCCCCAAATTAATCTGTAATCCTGATACTTCTTCACTCAAAACCCTGATTATTGTAGAATTTTATAAATTGCTTATGAATTCCAACTAAGAGAATAAACAATGGATAATGCTTAGGAAAAAGAAGTTAAATGAAAATAACTTTTAAAATATGAAAATATTATTCCAGTTCTCTAATTTTCCTTTGTAATAGCAGCCGAGTTTTGTTTTATGGGTGCCAGATCCTCTCAAATTTATTTAGGATATTAGTTATACATTTTTTAAGGTTATCTTCTGCATCTTCAATTACTTCTACTTCCTTTGGGGTTATTTGCTCTGTATATTCCTCTTATCTTTTCCTTTCATGCTATTAGTTTCATGCAAATATCTAGTAATGTTTGGCTGGTAGTTAATTTTTCCAATATTAAAAATGTGCTATGAAGCCAGAGAAATAAAAACATTGCAAGTGTATATATATATTTTCAAGTTAGATTACATTAAACTTGGATTACTTTGAATAGTTTTAAAATGATAGAGAATTAGTAGAATAGAGCTAGTAGTTTAAGCTGGAGAAAGATGTCCAACGAGGCCAGAAGGTCTAAATGGAAACCCAGGTTAATAATAATGTATCTTATATTTCAAAACAGCTAAAAGAGGATTTTAAATATTCTCACCACAAATAAATGATAAATATTTGAGTTAATGGATATGCTAATTAGCCCAATTTGATCATTCCACAATGTACACATGTATGGAAACACCATATTTTACCCCTGAATACAGTTACCCCTCAGTATCCATGGGATATTGGTTCTGGGATCCCCATGATATCAAAATTTGTGGATGCTCAAGTCACTAATATAAAATGGCATATTTGCATACAGCCTATGCACAGTCTCCTTTATACATTAAATCATTTCTAGATTACTTAATAATAACTAACACAATGTAAATGCTATGTAAATAGTTGTTATACTGTATTATTTAGGGAATAATGACAAGGAAAAAAGTTTGTACATATTCAGTACAGATGTAAACGTCGTAGGCCTAACTACATTTTTGATCTATGGTTGATTAATTCCATACTTGCTGAAGCCACAGATATGGAGAGCAGAGTATATATACAACTCTTACTTGTCAGTTGAAAATAAAAGAAAAGAAATTAGAATTTTTTAAAAAATGGAACCCCAGGAACTCTAACATTTAAGGGAAAGCCAAGAGCATCAAAGCACAGAAGCAGAATTAGTGACATATATGTAGAGACAGAAAGAAAATTGGAAGAGAATGCTTAGACATAAAAGGAAGTGAATTTCAAAAAGATAAGTTTCCACAGTACCAACTGTTGCTAAGAAGTTACTTATAATAATTGCTATGGTATTGTGTAGGATGAGAGTTAAAATGTATACAGTTGGTTTAACAATATGATTACCATTAACATTCTCAGTCACCAATACCAGTAGGAGGGTGAGAACAGAGGAAATAGAGATTTCCAGAATAAACTATTTTTTCAAGACGTTCAAAAATGAATAGAAAGAGAAAGAGGGAATAATAACTTCAGATAGACGCAGGGTAAAGGTAACATTTTCCTATACCTGGGAAGGTGCATCACAGAATAGATATAAAACTCATTGAGAAAATGTCAATTGTGCCATTTTGAAAGATGGAAAATATTACATAAATGTAGGAAGTCACAGTTTTACCATTTTGATGAAGACTTAAAAGTCATTGTTCTTGAATGTGTCTTTTTAAAGTCCATTTCAAAAAAATGGACAAGAGGACTATGAAGATTTATGCTGATAGCCTAAAAACAGGGAGAGCTGGTTCCTATTGCTTTACTCATCTGTAGATATCTATTAATCCGTAGAGATAAATTATCATTTCACTTCCCCTCAGGCTTGAATAATTCAATCTCTATATTTAGAATAACGTAATATAAATAAACATTTTAAAGAAATGGTTTCTCCCCATATTAGAGTTAATAATGCTTAATATATTGTAATTCGAAAAAGTAAACGAGGGATAAATAACATTATAACTTTACTTTCCAAAGACACCCACTACTAAAATGTTATCCATTTCCTTCCAATATTTTTTGTTACATAGAGTACTTTTTTATTTAAAAATAATCAATTCTTGCCCAACCCTCTCATTATTATAATTTTTTACTTAAATGTATTTCCCAGATACGTGTAATATAAAACCTAATAAAACAGAAATAATTAGGTAAAAAGGATTTGTACCATCCAATAAAACAAGACTCAAGATAGATTATTTTTTTGCATCACCAACATTTCTTTTCTTTTAGCATTAACAAAATGTTACTTTCAATCAAAGGTTAATAATGAAAAGATCATTTGAGTGTCATCAATGTCAAATGTCACCCTGTCCTTTTTAATTCACCGAATGATGACATGAAATCCAATCCTACATTTTATAAAAATTCTACTGTCTTTCAAGACGTCTGCATTCTTTTGTAGCTTAGGTTCTTATGGTCACTGCTGGTTTTGTACGTTAGCTTTCACTAAACTCTTCATCTCACTTGCATCTGAGGAAACTATTCTCTTCTCTGTGTTCTTAATAAGCTTACATGGAGAAATTGACCCTTTTTGAATCAACACTGGGGGCAGGGGAAGGGGTGGTGGTGGAAAGGGCTGCAGTTGTTTACATTCAAGCAAATTTTGCAATTTAAAGTTGAGACTTTGAAACCTCCGTTTCTAAAAGTCCTTCTCCACCTCACATCTCGTCATTTCTCACTGGAGACCTTCTCCACAAGCTGCCAGGTTGCTCAGCTTCCTTCCTCCCTTCTCTGACATCTCCCCTTCCCCTCTCCTGGTTGCCCCTAATGCTACTCATGCACATGTCTATCCACTTCTTATACTGAACATTTATCAGAATGACTCAAACTTTAAATGTGGACAGGAATTACCTGGCAGTGTTGTTAAAATGCATGTTTTGAATCAATACATCTGGAGTGGGGCCAGAGATACTTTATTTCTAATGAGTTCCCAGGTAGAGCTGATGCTGGTTGTCCACATACCACACTCGAATAGCAGAGTTGCAGATCATGTTTTAAGGACTTCACTTTACAAACCTGAAGCTCCTATTCAAAGTAATTTTTAAAATAATAACAGTTCTCACCATAGGAATAATTTCAATATCAGCTTGTTGTCACATTTTTTTCACTCTATAACATTAACAGCCAACTCAATGTAATACTAAGTTCCCAGCTGGTGTGTTGGTAGGCATAGTTATCTATGCCCTCTTTCTATCACAAATTTTATTCAGATAGTTAAACTCCCACTTTGTAATGTATATTACCAATGCTTAAATAGGCAATAAGTATTTATACTTCTCTTAGGGAAAGAAACATTAATTTTAACCTTAGGGGGAAAAATGTTCATAACAGAGACAATACTGATGAAATATTCCGTGGGGGCTACTTGAACTATAAACAGAAGTGAGTTTTGTCACTTCCATGCTAAGGCAGTTAAGAAAAAGTGTATCTCCTCCAACTGCTGTCTCTTCTTGCAGGGACATTACAGGCCATGTGTACCAGATGGTATAATTAAAGATGGAAGAGATTTATGCAAACCACATTGGACTTTACGTGACTAAGAAATAAACTCTTATTTTGCTAATAAGAGAGATTTGGAAAATTAGAAATTAATTTGGAGATTTAGAGATTAAAGTGTTATCACTCCATAGCCTATCTTATCCTAATACTATACGATTTATAAAAAAATTAAATTAATGAGAGTAAGAGAGGTTATTCAATACTGTAGTAATTTGCTTTTTTATTATTTGTAAAAATCAGAGGACTCTAATAAAAGCAAATATAAAATAGATAAAGCAGAGTACTTCATGTTTATTCCTTGAATAAAGTAATCTATAAAGCGAAAGAGTTAAAATAAAAAAAAGGAAGCCGCAAATAATTTTTTCAAATATTAAAGAATAGCAATTGACAAATAATTTTTAAAATTATCCTTTAATGTAAATAAGGAAACAGAAACTTTAGAAAGCTTTGTCACACTTCAATGCATGATTCTAAAACAAAGCAACAAAATCTTGCATAAAGATCCTAAAGTGTGAGTAGCCAGGGTTGCGATCCGTTGCCGGTCACGAAAAAAGACAAAAAGGAAAAAAAAAAAAAAGATTGAATTAGAAAGTGTTTATTCCACATTTATTTTCTGGAAGGTATTATGTAGGAATGATTTGTTTTTATTTTTATTTTTTTGTTTTTATTTTTATATTACAACTCAGCAATGAAATTATCTGGAATTGGGTTTTTCTTGGTGGACAGACTTTTAATTAAAAACATTTTAAGGGCTGGCCAGTTAGTTCAGTTTGTCAGAGCATAGGGCTGATAACACCAAGGTCCAGGGTTCAATCCCTATATCAGTAGCCAGCCACCAAAAAAATAAAGTATTTTTTTTTTTTACTTGTTATGTATCTATTCAAATATATCTTCAGTAAGCCAGTTTTGGTATAGATGTGTTTCTAAGAATTTGGCCATTTCCTTTAAGTTGTCTAATTTTTTGACATAAAATAGTTTGTGGTATTGCATTATAATAATTTTTAATTTTTTTTTAAATTATCCTTTAATGTAAATAAGGAAACAGAAACTTTAGAAAGCTTTGTCACACTCTAATGCATGATTCTAAAACAAAGCAACAAAATCTTGCATAAAGATCCTAAAGTGTGAGTAGCCTTTGGACAGATCACCTGGGATAATTAGGGGAGGACAATAAAGATAAATAAATAGTCTTCCAAACAAAATGAATAGCATGTGAAAAGTCCATAGTGGAGAGGGAACAGAGAAAGACACTTTTTGTGAAGAGGGGCAGGAAAGATCAGTTGTAGTAGAGATAATGCGGGAAGCCTCCAGATTATAAGACTTGTATGTCAAGTTCGGACCTCAGAAATAGAGGTAACGCTTGCAGAAGCATATTGCCGTGTTGTAGAGAAAGCCACGCTGTGGCAATGGTGGGAGGCCTCGGGAGCTAAGGGCCTCCGTCCTGAGGCTGCAGGAAACTGTATTCTGCCAATAACTAATGAGCCTACAAGAAGGAGGATCCCAAGATTCAGATGAGATCTCAGCCATGACCAAATTCTTGATGTTAGCCTGGTGAGACCCTGAGCAGTTTCCCTGGATTTGTAACTGGACTTTTGACCTACAAAACTGTGAGATAATAAATTGTGTTATTTTAAGCTGCTAAATTGTGGTAATTTGTTATACAGGAATACAAAACTAATACAAAAAATCATAAATTTGAAAAATAATTTTGAGTTAGGCTGAATGTATTAATATTACTGCTTTCATTCCATGTGCTAGCTAGGGCTGCCAGCTTCAGTTCTAACAGTTGGCTTGGTTGGCTAATGCCACCCTAGACCAGACCTTGGCACACACTAAATAATACTGAAAAGCCAGACATTCCTTGCCATAATGTAACAGAAAGAATTCACAAAGACTAGGAGACAGAAATTCTGGCTTGATTCTTTTATGTAGCTCCTGCCTATTCATTCTCCTCCCTCATCCATCCTACTCCCCAATATAAAGAGAAGAATATATTTTCACCAATACCATGAAAAACAGATTATTGGGAAAAGCATTTTACCAGCTGTTCTCCCCAGATCAATTATGCTGTTGGGAGGGGTTGCAATGGAAATGAGCTTCCAGATCTGAAGTGGAATGAAAATAAACTGGGGTGGCTAAGCATAGGTAGCAGCCTGAATGAAAATCAGGGTGTATGTAGTGATCAAATCTTGGAGGAAAAATTAAGAAACAGAGATCTCAATAGAATGAGATGGACAGACAACCCACAAAATTCTTCATTGAGTGTTTCACACAAAAACTTCCTGGGGTAGCAAATAGAGGCATATTTTGGTCACAATACAAAGAAATCATCACCTCTCCTTAATTACCAAACTTGAGTCAGTTGACTGATCCAGAACCTCTTGAATGAAGGACAGAAGAAATGCCCTTGAAGAATCATCCTTCTGTAACAGTTTTGTATCCTTGTTTGTACAGTTTTCCTACTGTAAACTTTTCTCATAGTTTCTCCAAAGCAAAATAAAATATTTTACCTGAGTAATTGCACTAAGGAAAGAGATTCCAAAAACCTTTAGTGATTATGGTTTGAGTATCCCTTATCTGAAATGCCTGGGACCAGAAGTGTTTCCAATTTGGGATTTTTTTTCAGATTTTGGACTATTTGCATTATATATTTACCAGTGGAGCACCCCAAATCTGAAAATCTGAAATCCAAAATGCTCCAATGAGCATTTCTTTTGAGTATCATGTCTCCATTCAAAAAGTTTTGAATTTTGTAGCATTTTGGATTTCAGATTTTTGGATTTGGGTTACTCAATCTGTATCAGATATTGGCCTTTGGGGGAAGCAAAACATCTAAGATCTAAAGTACGATGGTTAGAACTGAGGCTTAAGATGGTCAGTTGATAAGTAGAATTCTGTCCTAAAACCATCTAGCTATAGGCCTAATCAGACTCAAATCGCAAACTGTAGTTTCTTCCACAGGCCTGAGAGCAGTGGACTATATTCAGCAACAATTTGGCCTTGTTGGAATATTCCTGCCCAATCGTGAGGCAAGTTGTTATATACCTGAGTGTCCACCACTAAGGGGGAAGAATAAATTTTGATGGACCTCTTATTTTTGAGGCATATTCCATTTTTAGGTGTTCTATTCTGACTATTTACCATAGGAGTCCAAAAGCTGCCAAATGTAGATGGGAACCAGAATAAAAGAATGCTCTCTAGCTAGCTCAAAGTTCAATTCAAGCAGTCTTTCATTTAGCTCAGCCAATGATCCATCAGATCCAATTGTGCTCAAATTTTCCATAGGACAGTGGGGTCTTCTTTAGAGACTGTAGCATGTCCCAAAAGAAGACTTTAGTAGAGATCCTTATGATCTGTGAGCAAGTCATATTTCTGTCAGCAAGTAGTTAATACCCTTTTGAGAAACTGCTCTTGGCTTCTTTTTGGACTTGAGTAGAGTCTGAAGATCTGACCACAGGATACTTGGTAACCATGTGAGTTGAACCACTCATCACAAATTGGAGGCTGTCCTTTCCATCCAGCCATAAATTTAGTTGTGACAACACAAACCATCCTCAAATGGTATAAACAGGATGAGCTTAAAGACTTAACTAAGTTGCCTATGCAGGTTTCTCACCTCCTGACTTCTCCTCCTCCCTTGGCCTCCCTTAATGCCTCGTGAGGGAAGACCTATGACCAACTGACTGAAATCTCTGGTTTATAGATGCTTCTGTGTGGTACAGCAGTATGAGCCACTAGTTGACCTGCTATAAAACTACAGCCAAAAATGAAGGAAGAAATGACAGCCTCTCTCAGGGTTGGCCCTGAGAGGCACTGGAGAAACAAACCTCTCACAATAGGCAGACATATAAGCAGTATTTCTCCTTGTCCACTTTGTCTAGAATGAGAAATTTCCTGAGACCAGGATCTATTCTACTTCCTGAATGGTTGCAAATGGTCTGTCCAGTTGTTCAGGGACTGGTAAAGAGCTAGATTTGGGCAAGAATTGGCCCAGAGCTGAGAATAGCTGTGTTCCAGGTGAACGTTCATGAGAAAGCCACACACTAGAGAAGTTCTTAATAATAATGGGGACAGAATTACCTACTTAATGACTATCAGTTGTGTTTCTTCTCAAGACAATCTAGTGCAAGGGTCACAAAGGCAAAAATCTAAAAAGTGTCAAGTAGGTAACATAAAAGAAGAGAACTTGGTGAAAGACAGTAGGGGATGCTTGGCATTGCGGCAAACTAGTGATGGTATATTCTATCCAAAGAAGGCAGTTCTGAATCAGCTCCGGTAGAATCTTACCATGTTGGAATGTGGACCAGCGTTGCCAGATCTTCTTTTACTTGTTTTTCAAGAGAATATATAAAACCAAATTTTTACATAAAATGTTGTGATTTTTGAAATGCCATTAGGGTCAAACATACAAGTCTGTGGTTCACATATGGCCATCAGGCTGCCATTTTGTGTCACTCTCCAATGTTTGTTCAATACTCACAAAAGCAGCCATAGTGGCAGGAATGGAGGATACACACATGGACTCAGCCACAGACTTTCCCTCACCAAGGCCCACAAGGTTCTCACTACTAAAATAAAAACACCAAAATTGCAAGCAAAGTTGCTATTCCTTGAGCTGTTGGAAACTGGATGTATTGCAAAGTCCAATCTGATACCTGCTTGATTAATTAGGGTTCTTCTATCCTGGCAGAACAGCAATGTGTACTTACAGGTAGAGGCATTTATTCTGTATTTGGATTTAATTTTTCTGTCAGCACCACTACTGGTAGGCTTACTCAGTGCTTTATGACAAGCCACACAACATTACCTTTAACTGAGGAATTAACATCACAATTGAGGAAATAATCAGTGGGATGATTATCACAGTTTTCACTTGTCTTATTTTATATCCTAGTATCTGGAAGGAGCTAGCCTTATGGACTGATGGACTGGCTTTATTACTTAATTATTGAAGGCTCAGTCACTCCCCTTCGTGATACAGCCCTACCTTCCAAAATGTGGTAAAAAAAAAAAAAAAAAGTGTGTTCTTTATATGAGCAATCATTAATACATAGTACTGTTTTTCTTAAGCCAAAATATACAGGTCAGGAATGATTGTAAAAAGAAGTACTTGACATGATTCAACGTTTAATGACTGTTACGGGTTGTACTGTATCCCCCAAAAGATGTTGAAGTCCTACCTCCCAGTACCAGTGAATAATAGGGTCTTTGTATATGATCAACAAAGATGAGGTTATTAGGGAAGGTACTAATCCAATCTGACCAGTGTCCTTATAAAAAGGGGAAATTTGGACACAAATAGATGTGTATGGAGGGAACACGATGTAAAGACACACGGAGAACACCATCCACAAGCCAAGGAACATCTGAGGCTACCAGAAGCTAGGAGAAAGGCATGGAATAAATTCTCCCCATAGACCTCAGAAAGAACTGACCATGCAGACAGACACCTTGATCTCAGACTTCTGGCCTGCAGAATTGGAAGACCATAAACTTCTGTTGTTTAAACCATACAGTTGGTGGTACTTTGAGATGGCAGGCCTAGGAAACTAATACAGTGACCTGTTAAATACTTTTGCATTCTTTCCTCACAATGGGGTTCTGCTTATCCAGAAATTTGGAAACCAAGAAGGAATGTAGTCACCAGGGGACCTAATATATTTTCCATTGAACTAGAAGCTGAGACTGCTATGTAGCTATTTGAAGTACTTTACTGCTGTTTAAAAAAAAAAAAAAAATGAATTTCAGTCAAGATGGCAGAATAGACAGTCTCCAGCATCACTCTCCCATAAATCAACCAATTTGCAACTATAAAAATGTAACATCAGCCAAATTGGGGCCGCTGTAGCTCAGGGGAAGAGGAGAGACCTACGGAGTTCATGAAGGTGGGAGAAACCATGATGAGAGAAAGAAAAAACTGCTCTGAGTGTTTGGGCCGCAGCTGCTTTAAGGCTGAAGGTGATGAACACATGGAGCAGGAGCCGGCAGAAGCCACAGCTGTGCCCTTCAGATGGCGTTGCTTGGAAGCAGCAGGGGAGAAGAGGGCTTTGGTGGCCCCCAGGACAGCAAGACCAGTAATAGGGTTCCCATGGGCCCACGTAGGAGTGAGGAGCCAGAACAACTGAAAAAAAGGGGAGACATTCAAAGGCTGGTGAGTCATCACAAGGGACCAGCGCATGGCCTGTCCCATGGGGAGTGTTTGGAGCATGGGTGGTGGGGGAGACAGGCCCACTGGGAGAACACAGGGACACAGCAAGGACAGCTGATCCACCCTGCAATCAGTGCAGGACCACTCAGAGGAGACTGGTTGGAAATGCAGAATTGCATGGGGTGCAGTTTGATGAAAAAACTCAGGCCCAGGTAAGAGATTCTATACAACCCAGATCCACCGGCTCTCTGAAGAGCTGGAAGTACCTATAAGGTCAATCGTTAAACCCTGAGCTGCACAAAAAGCCTTCCCTAGGGAAAAAGAAGCAAAACAGCAATTTAACTCAACCATATACCTCAAGTACTGGTTCCGACAGGAAGTTCCCCCATTTTAGGAGTAAGCAAAGGACAAAAAATTAGTTCCAGCTCAGGCACACCACCATCACCTTGGGGCTTGCCTAGAAACCGAAGGCTTGGATCTGGGAACCGGACCCCACTCCCACATCCAGGCACACCACACCAGTGCCTCGGGGCCCACCCGGGGACCTAAGTCATGGAGAAGGAGACTGAACCCTCCTCCCACAACCGGGCACACTGCCAGCACCCCAGGGCCTGCCTGGGGACCAGAGGCATGGAGAAGGGGACCAGACGCACCCCACAACCAGGCACACTGACAGTGCCAAGGAGCATGCCAAAAATATCACCTCCATGTGGGTGGCCCACCACAGCCACCACAATAACCATGGCTGCCGCAAAAGTGGCTAGACACCACAACCACCATGCCGATGGTCTGCCAATCACTGGAGTGCATTCACACAAGGAGAGTCACCAGCAGAGATAAAGAAAAGAAGAGGATGTCTCTCTCCACAAAGCCCATTTCAAAGTGACAGAAGAAGCATCTGCTCTATGATATTAGGGGACCTGATCACACCTCTCAGCATTGGACAGATTATCTAAGCAACAAATTAACAGAGTAACTATTATTTTTTCAGCAGAGAAGAAATCTAGGGTGACTAGAGTGGGAAGGAGGGAGGGAGTGGGAGAAGGGGAGAGACTGGACAAGGGGCATAAAGAATAAGTACAATTTGTAACAATATATATGCTAGTAATATTGATTTGATCAACATATATCAATGTTGAACACCAAAAATATGTATAATCAATTTTGATTCAATAAATAAAATAAATTTAAAAAAATAAATAAAGTCTCTGGCCAGCAGTAGCTAAGGCCTGCCACAGCAAAAAAATAAAAATAAAAAAAGAATTAAGAGGATTATGCTGGAATGATAACAATAATCAAGGAAAAATGGTGTTGCTGCCATATATAAATCAGCATTAGAAGGAATAGTGCTCTTTCAGGATGCGTACTGTACACAGTAGAAATAGTAAAAGAAGTAATGGATGCACCATCCACAGGTAGGAACGAGGGCTCAGTTTCTTCCCAAATAAGGATGTGGGTCATCTGATTGAGCATACACAAGCATGAAGAGTTTCCTGAGCGTAAGAGAGATGTGAAAACGTAGTGAAAGAGTCATAAATACAGGTCATGTTTATAACCAAGAGACACAGGCAAGCCCTAAAGCCATTACGTCTATTCCCTTGCTTGTCTTTTTCTGGCATATAGGATGTGTTGGTACACTACAATGTATCATTTCATTTATAAAGTATAGCACAGAACTAGAGGAAGCATGGCCCTCACCTGTTAATACTAAACTAGAAAATGGTGGGCTTGAGACCTTCCTCTGGTTATAGTGACTGGCACTTATTGAGGAGGGGGTAGTTTCTGCTGTACAGTGGTTATGTGCATTATGTTAAGCAAATATTTTCAAATGGATAATGAAAAGTACAGCATGTGTATATGCTATACAGCGAATAATTAGAATGTGTAGACTTTTCTTGTTCCTGCTTCTTTCCTAGCATCCATTCCTTTGTGGGAACAGTCCTGACACTCTAATTGATTCTAGTGAGCTGTGAATCACAGGACTCCAGAGCCAGGCTAAGCCAAAAGGATGAGGCTGTCCTAGAAATTTGAATTATGAGCAGATACACAGGACTAGAAGGCAGTTAGAACTTAGTCATCTGATGTTAGCTCCTAAAGTCCTGTCACTTGTGTTCCCAGTATATAGATCACCTAAATGCTCAAGTTCCTGGCTTCCCTAGGCCTGGTTGTTCAGTGTGTCAGTGTGCCGTTCAGTAGCCTTCCAATAAATCCACTCAACTTTTCCTTCTTCCCTTCCTCTTCCTTCCTTCCTCTCTCTCTCTCTTTCTCTTTCATTAGCAAGAATTCATCACTGTTGCTCATAGCTAACGAATACTAGTATACAATTGGCCCTCTATATCTGTAGTTTCCCCATGTTTGGATTCAACCAACAGAGGATTGAAAATGTTTGGGGGAAAAAAAAACTGCATCTGTACTAAACACGTACAGACTTTTTTTTGGTCATTATTCCCTAGACAGTACTGTATAACAACAATTTACACAGCATTTACATTGTATTAGGTATTATAAGTAATCTAGAGATAATTTAAAGTACACGGGAGGATGTGCACAGGTCACACGCTAATACGAGGCATCTTCAGAAAATTCATGGAAGATAATTTGTATTATCTCTTAATTCTATCTTTCCACGAACTTTTTGAGGTACCGTTACACTACACCATTTGACGTCAGGGAGGTGAGCATCTGCAGATTTTGGTATCAGCAAGAGGTACCGGAACCAACCTCCCATGGATAACAAGGGACAACTGTATGTATTATCAGGCTTCTTATAATATTTTGAAGGTTTAAATACTTACATAGATCACGTGAACTATAAAGAGGATATTAAACTTTCTGGACAGAAAAGGTCTATATGAAAAGCATTACTAGCATAGAATTAATGGTAGGAGAGTATGGCATAGGGTTTGCTGTTGTCATTGCTGTATACCAGAAACTGTCTCTAACGCTTCTAACACAAACCCCAACTGTAACCTAACCTTCATAAGATCTCTCCATTAGTGAAACATTTTGCATTTTGAAATAGAGAGAACTTAAGAAAAGACAAAGACATAAATAGTGAAAGGAATAGTCAGAGAAGGAAGGGAGAGGGTACAAAAAAGAGAAAGAAAATATGAATCAGTCATGTCCAGGCTTGAACTGCACCTACCCAGAAGGGGAAGTCTGGATAAGGTCAAATTAGCATAGACAAAATGGACATCCCGTTTCTCCTATTTCCCTTCACCACAAGCCCTTAGTGGGAAATAATTAAAATATGTAGACAGTATGTATAGATTCTCTTTCTCTCTCATATATATATTAAACCTCATTACGTATATATATACACACACACACACACATTATATACAATATCCAGGAAGTCAATTAACATCTCAGAACAATTTATTATTAAAATGAAGAATTTGAACTTGATTATTTCTAACAACTCTTTCAAAAATAAAACTGTGATTTATAAACTTTTTTCTTTAAATAGCAGTTATATTTCTATGGACTAACAATGAATAACAATGAAGTATTTAGAGTTTTATTATAACGCAAATTCAAAATCTTATGGAGTAAAACATCCCATCTCTACCTAAATTCCCTCGTCAGTAAACTAGAGATAATTTTTAATCCAATTAAGCAGCCAAAATTTTTTAAATGAAAGCATTACGAAGGCAACTATTATTTATGTGATATACTTGTAGAATTAATTTATCTATTCTTTCATTATTTAAATATGAGGGCACTTCAAAAAGTTCATGGAAAAACAGAATTAAAAGATAATACAAATCTTTCCCTGAACTTTTTGAAGACCCTTCAGATAATAAGTGTAATTCTCTACATTTTATAATACAAGTACACACACACATAATTTTTACTTTGGCCTAGATTCAGTCAAAATGTAACAATCTCTACAAAAAGAAAGGGCCTAGCAAATTCCTGTGATGACAAGCAGTAAATGTGGCAAGCCACTTCTGCCTCTCTCTCCTCTCCAAAACCCTAGTTACCAAGCAAATATTTTACTGTCTTAACAAACCATATAGGCAATCCTTTAGTGCATGTAGTCACATATTGGCTTAATGATAGGGGTTTGAATGTTGAAGTTTTGCAGTTGTAGCTCTTTAATATATAAATAAATAATATTTTAGCCTTGAAATTAGAATTTTAAAATACCTCATTCATCCTGATCAGTAATTGATAAAAAGTAGTGGAAAATTCCTATTTAATTCTCCTGAAATGACCATCTTTAAAAAGTTTACTTTGGAGTTCTAGGCATCCTAGAAGTTGTTTGTAATTCAGGGTTATTTGTCCCATGCCAATTCCTTAGAATAAAACTTAGCACAAGAAAGCACTGTTAATCAATGAACATAAACGTTACAAAACAAGCAAATTAACTGACAACAAAAATGTGCTAAATGCCTTCATATACCGTATGTAGTTTTTAGAGAACACTCAATATCCTGCCTTTAATCCAGGCACGCGAAGATAAAGAACTGGAAATGCAAAGATAAAATACAAAGAATCCATGCCATCATCTTAGATTAGTGTCGAAAATCTTCAGTACAAAATGACCTGAGAAATATAATACAGTATTTAACAGTCCTTTTGATTTCAAGCTTAGAAAATATCTGCTATACAAACCCTCTGTCATTCTAAAACAGTTCGTTTGTCAATGTGAGACAAGCAAACCAAGTTCAAAGTTCAGAAATTGCAAAAGGGAGGTAGGTTGCAGGAGGGGTGCAGGTTGGGGACAGGCGCTTGTACAGAGGGAACACACAGTGGTTGCCGTTTCTTTCCCACTCCTACACTGGAATCCGCTCATCCTTGTCCTCTGATTGGGAGCCTCAGCTGTTGCGGGTAAACGTTCGAATTCCTTTATTGATACTTAGTGTCACCCGGATGCTTGCATCTGTCTTTCAGGCAACATACGATTCTCACAGCAAGGAAAATAATGACCTACCCCACCATAACCCTGCCCGCTAGATCCAGGGCTGCTTCCAACGGCTTGGGTGGTGCTGGGACTTACATGAAACTTGTAGGAGGCTGCAGCGCCAGAGAAGAAGATCCTACCAACCAGGACACACAGTTCAGTCGCCAGGGCTGGGGAAGGGAGAAGACAAGACGCTACCGATTACTCACAATTTGCCTCCGAGACGGACAGCACTAAGGCGAGGCACGCCAGCAGCGCCTCGCAGCGCCCCCCTAGGACCCTCATCGCCAAGCGGGTGGGGGCGCGGCTGGGGACCGTGGCGCGGCGCGGCGGGGACCTAAGCGCTCGGCGGGCAGCGAAGCTGGGAGCCGGGGCGCCGCTCTCGGAGGACTGTGGCGCGGCGGCGCCTGCGAGCCTGCGGGCGCCAGCGGAACAGCCAGGGGCGGAGGGGACCGCCCGCTCCCAGAAGGGAAGTGATAACGAGGACATTTCCAGGAAGCTTTTCGGAGCTGGGGGAAGGGCTCAGGGAGAGTGTTGGAGGCCTTGTAAACCCCGTTCCCAAGTTCCTTTCTCCAGAATGTGAAGTTTCTAGGAGGGGAACGGGAAGGGGAAAGAAACGCAGTAAAAACCTCCAGCGAGTTGGGGCGGGAGGCTGAGTGGCCAAGAGAACTTGGAGGACTCAGAAAACAGGATCTTCAGGCTTAGAAGGAGGAATAGTGAGAGGTTGCATTTGGCGATGGGGATATTAACCAAAACCTAGACGCCAATGAGGACTTTCGGAAGACTTCAGAGAACAGAGATAATGGAAGAAAATGGGATCGTTTTGATCATCCACATTTTTGTTTTGGTCTTGTATTTATGCTGTTAAAAAAAAACCCCACACACTATAGAAAAATGTATCAAATCATCACCTGCAAAATAGTTTTGTTTTCCGCTTTTGTTCTTAAGCATACACATTTGAAATATGATTAAGGCTGCCTCTGAAGCTAACCTACCTGAATAATCATAATACTCTGCCACTTACTAGTTGTACAACTTTAAGTAAATTGCTTAACCGCCCTAAGCCTCAGTTGTATCGTCTGTAAAATGGGGATTATAGTAGGTGTTCATAGTGTTGATGTAAGGATTCCAAGAGATAACATATAAAGCAATTAGTGTTTGTTAAATAGTAATGCTTAATGCATATTTACTATTGTTACTTTGAGCATTTCCGTCCAAATGAAATATCAATTGATTTTCTGTGTGTGAGTGAAATTCAATAGGGTGATGGTATTTCAGGGGTCTCTTTTAGCTCTAGCTTTTTATGGTTCTGTGATCCAGCTGGATGGAAGTCTGTTAATGTTAGAGTCGCTTTTTCTGATAAGAACATGAGTTGAAAAATTCTCATTCAATCGGTAGGGGAGAAAATGCTTCTTATTATCCTTCTGGGTTCTGTGGTTGGTCCAAGAATTCAATTGACATGAGATAGATTAACAGGAGGAAACAGTATTTAACTACATATGTATGCATGAAAGTTTCACGAAAATATGAGACTCAACGAGATGGCTAGATGATTGAGACATAAGCGGGTATTTCATGGAAAAATAGAATTGAAAGATGATGTGAATTTTTCCATAAATATATTGAAATACCCTAGTATATCATCCTGAGATGTGGAAAGGAATCGGGGTTCCTTTGAGCCTTCTGGGGGAAGAAGAGAGGAGGC
Source organism: Galeopterus variegatus (assembly GCF_000696425.1). Classification (NCBI taxonomy): domain Eukaryota; kingdom Metazoa; phylum Chordata; class Mammalia; order Dermoptera; family Cynocephalidae; genus Galeopterus; species Galeopterus variegatus. The sequence goes on from NW_007726581.1 coordinate 198,431, forward strand.
AAAATAAGGGAAAGCAAGGGGAGGAAATGAATGGTTAATAAAGATTGCCTTGTTATGGCAGGTAAGAGTTTCTAGTTTCTCAGGCAATAAAAGTTGTCTCTGAGAGGAGCTGTCCTCCTAGTACAGATAGGTACATTTGCTAATGGAAATTTTATTTATAAATGTAAATTTCCTTTACAAAAGAAGAAATTTGGACTTTATTTTAAGCAGTTAAGGGGAAAGTAAAAAGCTTTCTCTGCTTCTGCTGGTTCTTGATTGCCTTTTGCTCAAAATAATCCAGATACCAATGTGGCAGATTCGGGGGTGGCATGTTCTGAACCCCTTCAACTCATTCAAAAAGGAATTATTGAGTACAGATGGTCCCCAACTCAGGATGGGATTATATCCCAATAAACCCATCATAAACCAAAAATATCCTAAATTGAAAATGCATTTAATATTCTGATAAACCCATGATAAATTGGAAAAATCTTAAATTGAAATCGTAAATTGAACCATTGTAATTCAGGGACCATCTAAATATCTATGACCCCTCCCTCTTTTAAATACTCTTTTTTCTTGGTTTGTCTGACTCCACCAGGCCAGTCAACTTAGCTAAGTCCAGAAATGTTTAGTAACGTATCACTACAGAAGTCATGAAATAGAGCTGGTGTTGAGTATATTTTTGGGGAAAATGGTATCGAGTATGCTTCCAGAAATACGTGAGAAATATACACATAGTAAGATCCTTCAAGCACAGAAGTAATAATAGAATTATCCAAGAGATAATTGAAAAAGGAAAGCAGAAGAATAAGGTCAGATCTTAGAGAATGCATTTAGAAAGAAGGAATGGCCAGAGACATCCGAAGAAGACCAGAATAGTGCATAATTGTGAAGGGCCAAGGCAAGACAGTTTTAGAAGTGTTAACTGTATCAAATATATTAAATGATGCAAAAGAGTAGAGAATTGATTTGGCAATTGGAAAGACATAACTTATATCCAAAAAACATGTTCTGAGTAGTTTGATGGGACAGAAGCTCAATCATAGTGAATGGATAAAAGAATGAACAGCAACAAAAGAGCTTTAGAGTTTGTGAACCACTAGTTTAAGAAAGTGGGTTGCTGTGGTTTGAATGTCTCCCCAAGCCCATGTTGGAACTTAACCCTCAATATGGTGATAGAAGTTGGGGCCTTTAAGAGGTGATTGAGGGCTGGCCAGTTAGCTCAGTTAACCAACTGAGCGGGGTGTTGACGACACCAAGATCCAGGGTTCTATCCCTGTACTGGCCAGCCAGGAGGGAAAAAAAGAAAAAAGAGGTGATTAGATCACGAGGACCTTGCCCTCATGAATGGATTGATCCCGTTCTTGGAGTAATGGGTTGATGGTTTAATGGTTGGTCATGGGAGTGGTTCTGATGGCTTTACAAGGAGAGCCAGTGAGAAGGTTCTCTTTCTCTTGTTCATCCCATTCATGCCATGTGACACCCTGGTAACCATGAGAACCTGTAGAGAGTTCCCATACAGAAGAAGGCCCTCACCAGGTATGTTCCCTGGACTGTGGACTTGGCCTCCAAAACTGTAAGAAATAAATTTCATTTCATTATAAATTACCCAGTTTCAGGTATTCTGTTAAAAGCAACAGAAATGGACTGATACATGGGTCATGAAAGTAAAGAGTCAGCAGAAACAGTATTAGTCTGGTTTGTAGTTAAGGGAGAATTGTGGCCTTTAATCCCTGCCCCCCTATACCCCACCATAGAGATTAGAGGTAGAAGGATGTGTGCCTTAAATCTGTACAGGACAAGTGACAACAACAGATGCTATTTGTTATTTATCAGAAGTTGCGCTTGAGTTTTATTTCTTTCATTTCATCATCTTAGCAACCCCGCAAAGTAAGTACTTTCATTCCTCTTTTACAGATGGAGTTGTTGGGCACCAAATTAAACACCAAACTAAAGGCCTTGGAAGCAACCTCAGAAGCAAAGTTTCTCTCTTACCTTCTCCTGCCCTCCTGTCTCTCACCCCTCATCCTTTAAGGCAAGCCATAGCAACTAGAATTCCTCTTTCTCGTGGCAGGTCATAGAAACCAGAACCACTTTTCCCCAAAGCCAACAGTGTAAACTAAAATATTTCTCTTACCTTCCCCTCTTTTGGGGTAAAAGCTGGCCATTAAAAAAAAACCAAAAAATTGTTTGATAGTCGGTCATAAGAATCATTCCAGAAAGGGTCCTGCTCCATACTTGGGAGGAAGAAATGCTACACAGAGAGACCAAGAAGAAGGTGAACAGACAGGCCTTCTGGGTTTCCCTCACTTAGTCTATTCCCATTAGGTCATACCCTTTTGGTCCAATCACAGTTCTACACGGCTGTACATTCTTCATAGAACCTAAGCATATGTATGCATAGTTTTCCCTCTATCTTTGGGTCTTCATTTAGAAGGCTCTCGTGCCATGTAGAATTTTGATTAAATATATTTCTTATACTTTTCTCCTGTTAATCTGTCTTTTGTTATAGGAGTGTTATAAAGGGGAAGTTTACTCCCCCTTTATGATGGGGAGTAAAGCTATTAAAACCCTCTTTTCTCTCCTACAGGGTACAGAAGATCAGAGACAGTAAGCTGTATAAAATGTATATGAATTTGAATTAGAGCTGCATGCGTTAATAAAGGGCAGAGAGTAACTTAAAATCTAGGTCTATCTTAGTCCCAAACCATTATTTTCTCCTGAATACACTGGGATTCCCAGTGCTCTCTTTCCTTTTACCAGGATTTGAAAGAATATTTTTAAATAGAAATTGAATGGACACAAAGTTTCCTACACATCATGCATGTTTTCCCTACAAGAATATATTTGTCATATTTTTTTCTCCAACGAATATAAAAGAAATGCAGATATTACATACCTCTTTAAAAAATAACAAAGCACTCGGGCTGACAGGTTAGCTCAGTTGGTTAGAACACAGCCTTATAACAGCAAGGTCGCGGGTTCAGATCTCCTTACCAGCCAGCTGCTGCCAAGAAACAAAATAAAAATAAAAAATACATAAACGAATAAAAAAGTAAAACATTTAAAAACAGCCAGCGAATCACAATCTCCATCTTGCAGAAATCAAATAGCCATCAATCTAGGTATCTAAAAATCCTGGAAAGAACATACATCAAAATGTTAACACTGGTTATATTTGGGCAGTGGGTGTGAGATCTTTAACTTGTTCTTTTCTGGTGTTTTTTATATTTTCTACAAAGAACATGTACTTCTTTTGTAATCATATCTCTTCCACAACAAATATACAATTCCATTTCACATTTTGTGTAACAAACAGCATTAAACATTGTAGAGATTAAAACGTCACTGTCATCAGAACTATTAAGACAATTGGGTAAACGAGTTTTCCCCTTGTCCTTAACTTTTAATTATTGCGTCAAGGGATTGCTCCTGTAGTTGTGCAGCCTGAGTCTGCCGGAATCCCAGAGGATCCCCAGCCCCGCAGCATCACAAAACAAACCCACCCACGACAATACCTGAGGGGGATATTGGAGACAGACTGAGGAGCAGCGCTCTAGGCTGACAACCACATTTTGGATGAATATGAAGATAGCCCTTGCCTGAGATTTGTCCCTGATCCCTTGGCTTATCTCTGAACGCTCCGGTTGCCTAGTTACGAGAACTCCCCAGAGCTCCGCCTCCTGCCTCTAGACCCCTCCCCGTTCCCCTCCCTCCCTTCGGGCAGGGGCGGGGAGCCAGGCTTCTTCAGCCACACGGAGGCCCCCACCGCGGACCCGCAATCGATGATTGGAGAAGCGAAATACAGGCGGTGCTTGGGGAGGGCCTTCCGCGCCAGGGAGGAACGTCAGCACGTCGACGGAGGGCTGTTCTCTGGCCGTCCCGCTAACCCTACTCCTGTGAATCTGCGCCTTTGGTCCCACTGTCCCTGGGCGAGGAGGGCGTCCTTGTTCGCTCGTGGACCCACGCGGCTGGCGGGGGTTGGTGCTCGACCGGCCGCCTTCGCCTCCCCCATCCCTGGCTTCTCCTCCGGGTCTATCAATCTTAGGGGATCCCGAAGAGGCGGAGGCCCCCGGGACTCGGCCGGGAGAAGCTTAGGGGCCCACCCCTGCACCAGGCTCGGATGGGAGGTGGCGGGAGGAGCGACCTGGGATGTTCAGTCTGATGGCAAATTGCTGCAGTTGGTTCAAGCGGTGGCGGGAGCCCGTCAGGTAGGCTGGAGCGGGTTGTCCAGGTGTCCTAGGGGATGGGAATGGCTGCGCCCCAGGGGCTGGGCGGGGCGCCGCCTCCACTCTGCGCCTAGGTGAGTTTCTCCCAGGCCCCAGGGGATGCTTTCGTTCCCAGCTTGACTTGTCCCTGGAAGGAGATATTGCAGGATTTAGCTTTTTGTTTGGTCGTCTTTAAGTTCTGGTCAAGGGTAAATATCGTTGTATTAAATAGGTTGAATTTCTTAAAAAATTGTGGAGTGTGTGTGTGTGTATGGCATTGGAAGCTCTCCGTTGTGTATTTTTCCTCCGAAGCTTTTGTAAAGGAAAAATTTTTAAAAGAGAGGCATGGAATATAGTTTTCATAATATCCACACATTCCATTCCTACTTTGTCTCTCTTTCACACACAGTTTTGTTTGAAGACTTGGACTTGAAATCTGGCTCCACTACTTAATAATTATATGACTCATCACTTTTGGCTCCACTTTCCTCATATATTTAATGAAGGTGATAATATCTGTGCTTTAGTAGTGTTGTATTCAATGAGAATAAGTGAGGGATAGTGTTTTCTTAACTGTTAACGTGGCTTCAGTTTTCATATGGTCGCAAAATCTTTTAATTGAAAGGGTCCACTTTTTAAAATTTTATTTTGAAATGCTAGATGTATTAATATTCAGTGCCTGTTACTTGATATTTATTCTTTCAACAGATATTTGTTAAGAAAATACCACGTGCCAGGAATTGTGTTAGGAAGGAGTCAGTGAAAATGATGCTAAACTGAGAGGTCCGACGTATAAAGAGATCTTGAGTTTGTTACTCTTTATAAATAATGTTGACTTTACATAGTTCTATTATGGAATTAGACCAAGGGTAAAATAGAGCAAAGTGTTTTTTTTTTTTTTTTAAATGATTAACATTTTAAATATAATATTTGCTGTAAGGATAAACAGTACTATAAAGAATGAATCTGAAAAGCTACACTTATAGACTATAGAGAAAATAAGTGTTTATGGTTGGAAAAAAACCTTTCTTTAAATGGAACTTCTGAAAATTCTTTCCTCATTATTAGCCCTTAAGTGGATTTGAATGTTTTAAATATGTGATATGATTGACTATAGAAGTCAGAGATGTGTGTGAGTGTATAGATTCTGATTTATTTGTTTTAATCATATTCTGATCTGATTTTAGAGTCTCCAAGACTTGAGGGTCATTCATAATAGATGGTCCTTCATGTTTTTCTCTGTTTGCTTTCAAAAAAATGTATTTTTTAAGAACATTATAGCATATTTCCTTTTAACTAAAAACACTTTAAAAAGCTTGTAATCCAAAGAAGGAGTCTTCAATTTAATTTTTCATTCTTAGTCTTTGCTTCTCTCAGCAGCCTTAGTTTAATCTCTGGAATGATTTTTTAAAAGACAAGACAAGAATTCAGAGAAAGAAGAATTGATTTCCAAGTAGAACAGATAGTTGAATTTTATTAGTAAAGCAAATTTGAAATTCAACCCTGTAACTGAGAGTGTGTTTTCTTAATAAGCAGCATCTAGATCTGTGAAGCAGCTTAGCAACATGTGGCTATTGAGCATTTGAAAAGTGGCTAGTCCAAATCAAGATGCTACATAGTGGATTTTGAAGATTTATTATGCAATAAAGTCAACATTTTATAAGTCTTTTAAGTTTGATTACATGTTGAAATAACTTTTGCATATATAGGATTAAATAAAATATGTTAAAATTAATTTTACCTGTTTTTTGTTTTTTACTTTTTTTTTTTTTTTTTGACCGGTAAAGGCATTGCAACCTTGGGCACGGTGTGGTCTGCACCACGCTCAGCCAGTGAGCGCATCAGCCATCCCTATATAGGATCTGAACCCGTGGCCTCGGCGCTACCAGTGCCGCACTGTCCCGAGTGAGCCAGGGGCCCGGTCCTGTTTTTTACTTTTTAAAAATATGGTAGAAATTCAAAGTGATATGTGGCTTGTATTATATTTCTGTTGGACCTTACAGATCCATCTACAATAGCCTAATGTAAAGGACACTGGTAAATATCTTTCAATGTTGAATACCGTTAACTGTCAAAGGATTTGGAAATGAATTGGATTACACCTATCTTTTAAATAGTACACTTGTTCAATGTCTGGCTCATAATCGTGGCTGAATAAATATTTGCTAAACATTGCATGTAGTTTGATCACCCTTTAGCAATAATTTTCTTTAAGTAACTAATATTAGCAAGTAGTTCCATTTATTTTACGGAATAATGAGAGGCGAGCAAGCTGATTTTAAAAACCAAATTTTGTGCTCCTGTGATATTATGTATTTTTAAAGAGAAATTACCTCTTTAAGTATTCTTTGCTGTAGAATTTTTTAAGTTTTAGGCTATGCTATGGCTTACTGAGATTCCTCTTCGTGTTTATATTTTATGAAGCATGTGTTTGCAATGTGAGACGTGAATGTCTAAGAAGTTGATTATCAATATAGTATGTTCTGAGATTAATTTGCTGATGTATCTAATGCATTTTGTACCCTTTGTATTTACCCAACTCACTTATATACTCTCCCAATGAGCATATTATTCTGGAGATTGGGATTAGGGAGTAGATCTGTGACATAAGAACAAGATAGGGAGTTAGAGATCAAGTGTTAAGACACCAGGCTATGTCAGGAGTCAGGACCAGGATGCCAGGCAATTAAGGAACCCTGCCAATGTTTGAATCATACCTGCTATTGTTAATACAAGTCAGAACACGAGCCTAGGCTTTCAAGCTATGTAAATTAATCTTGAATAAACTCTAATACAAGACTCACAGACAAGTAGCTTGCTCCCAGAAAAGCAGAGTAATACCAGGGTACTTCAGAAAGTTGTGAAAATGAATCTTTCCATGAACTTTTGGAAGCAGCCTCCTAAAGTGTTGGGTTTTTTTAAAAAACTTTATTTTTGAGACCATAATACAGTGATCAAAACTAAGAAATTAATTTTGGTACAATGCTATTAACTAAACTACAGACTTTATTTTGAGTTCACTAGTTTTTCTACTAATGTCTTTTTTTTCTGTCCAGGTCCAATCTGGGATCTCACATTGCATTTGCCCTGTCTCTTGAGTCACTCCCGGTCTGTGACAGTTTCTCAATCTTTGTCTTTTATGACCTTGAGACTTTTAAAAGTTCTGATCAGTTGTTAAGTAGAATACCCCTTAATCTGTTTGTCTGTTGTTTGACTGAGGTGTTGCATTATTGGGAAGAAGAATACCACACAGGCAACATGTCCTTCACAGTATAAAGGGTGCATGATGTTGATATGTCTTATTACTGGTGAGATTAACCTTGATCACCTGGTTAAGGTGGTGTCTGCAAGATTTCTCAGTATAGAGTTTGAGTTAAATAGATTTGGGTCTGAATCCTAGAAGTTTTGGCACTTTTTCTTCTGTCAAGTGTAGGTAATTTCTGTCTTGCAGCATTTTGAGAGAAAATTCATGCAAGTACTTGATGCTTGGCATATAGTAGTCATTCAGTAAACAGTACCTCTGATTTTAGGAGACAAATACAGAAGACAAGTAGTAAATTGACCCCCTCAATTCATATTTTATACTTATCAGTATAGATACTCTAACCTTCTTTCCTTCTTGTTGCAGTAGAAGAAGTGTTCATTGCCCTTTCCAAGGCTAATTCTTATGCCCATGTTCTATATTCTATTTCCTCCCTTCAGCATTTAGTCAATCCCAAAGTATAAAAGTCAATATATAGCTGAAGCCAGAGATCACAGAGAGAACTTCTGGGATATAAGAATAAAAACCTTTTATCTGAAAATGTGTTACTCAATTTTATAATCAAAAATAGAAAATCTCTTTCTCTTATGTCTTCAGTTTCTCTTATATTCCTTCTTTAGCATGTAAATGTGCTCGTCTCTCTTACCCAAAAAAACTAATCTAAGTATATGAGTTTCCTGTTGCTGCTGTAACACATTACCATAAATTTAGTGACTTAAAACAACTCAAATTTATTATCCTACAGTTCTAAGGTCATAAGTCTAAAATGAGTCTATAGGGTTGTGCACCTTCTGGAAACTCTAGGGGAGAATCTGTTTTTCTTTGCCCTTTCTAGCTTCTAGAGGCTGCCTGTGTTCCATGGCTCATGGACTCTCTCCTCCATGTTGAAAGCCAACAGCATAACATCTTTCCTTTCTGATCTGCTTCCTTCTTACAGGGACCCTTGTGATTACATTGGGCCCACTCGGGTAATCCAAGATAAGATCCCCATCTCAAAATATTTAATTTAATCACAGCTACAAAGTTCTCTTTGCCGTGTAAGGTGATGTTCAACAGATTCTAGGGATTAGGATCTGGACATCTGTGGGAGGCCATTATTCTGTCTACCATACGAAACAACCCTCTGTCTCCACAGCTACTGCCCTTTCTCCTTTCCTTTACCCCACCCTTCAGAGTTGGCAGTGGATTACTGGCACTGTCTCAGCATCCTCCCCTCTTATGCATTCTTTAACTTCCTACATTAGAAGACTTCTGCCCTGACCGTTCAGTTCAGTTGTCCTTGGTAAACACCAGATGCTTCTTGGTTATTAAATCCAGTGGATTCTTTTTAATCCTTTTCTTATATGACCTCTTGGCTTCATATGACACTTAAGACCACTCTCTTCTTGAAATTCTCTGATTTCTTTTTCCTGAATTTCTTTTCTTTACCTTATTGCCTGCTTCCTTTTCTATCTCTATTTTTTTGCTATTTAGTCTTTCTTCATCTGTCTCCCAAATTTTCCCCAGGGTTCTGTCTTCAGCCCTCTTTTCTTCTACATATTCTCCCTGGGTGTGTGACCACTCTCTTATATTGGCATTTCAGCTGCCACCTGAACATTGACTTTGAAGTCCATGTTTCCAACACAAAGACAGATCTACCACTCCAAGATTTACATATCAAATTGCCACAGAATCCTTACTCTCATCACATCCAAAATTAAGTTTGCATCCTCTCTCATTTCCATGTCACATGGTCCTCTTATTTCTCCTGGATTTCTTATTAGTGGATTGGTTCTGCCTTCCTGTTACTTAAATTAGAAGGTGAGAGTAATCCTGGACACCTCTTTGTGCATATTCTCCAACATCATCAGGTCCTTTGGATTTTACCTACTTAATGACTCAAAGTCCTATCGCTGTTTCCACGTTACCATATTCATCGTCTCAGTTTTAGATCAGGCTTCCGATATTTCTTCCAAGATTTATTTCACTATTCCCCTTCAATTAATTCTCCACACTGTTATCAGTGGTCTTTGTAATATGCAACTGATTTTAAATCTTCACTATTTTCTAATTGCCTTCAGATTAGTATCTAAATTTGTTAAACGCTACTTGTGATTTGACGTGAGCCTAGCTATATGGACTCTTGACAGGCCATTCATTCTCCTCCTGCCATACAAGATTTGGGGTACTTAAGTTCTGTAGTCCCTTCTTTCCTACCTGGAATGCCCTTTTCTTCTTTTGGCTGTTCTTAATCAGATTTGAAATCTGAGCAGGGAGATTCTTTCCATCGAGAAACTTTCTTTGAATTCCAGCTACTCTTTACCCTTTCTTAGTGTTTCCTTTGTACTCTGAATTTGTTTCCATTTATCTATGTATTATTTATAATGAAATGTTTACTCAACTCTTCACTAGACCCCAGGGTGTCTCCAGGATAGGAACTGTTGTTATTTAAACAACATTTAGAAGTAATGTGTATTTATTGTTATTTAAAGATAATAAATGTTTATTATAGAACATTGAAAGCACAGTTCATCAAAAAGAGGAAAATTTAAATTACCCACAATCTCACCCACCCCAGAGATAACCACTGTTAGTATAGTATTTTAGCATTGACTCTCTAATATACATGTATATTTTTAAACAGTAATAAGATAATAGAGTGCTATTTCACATCATCTTATCTATTTTTTTGTTTTACTGTATCATTAACGTCTTTATGTAACATTACACATTTTTCTACAACTTCTTTTTAATAGAAGCAGGGTAGTGTGTTGTATAGATTTACCAAAGTGTATTTAATCATTCCCCTGTTACTACATATTTAGTATGTTTAAGAATTTTCACTCTTATCAATAATGCCTTGGTGTGAACATTCTTATATATATTTGGAAATGGAATTCTAGTTCAAATGATATGAAAGAAAAAGTTTAAGGTGTTTGATATTGTTAAAATAAACTTAACTGGGGAGTTTATTAGGTTGAGATAGCTCCAGCTCCTTGGGTTCCTTCATAAGCAAACTAAAACCCTGTTCATTGTAAACAGTAAAACAAAACTGAAGCTTTTACAATCAAAAACTGCTAACTAACCTGTAACTAGAGAGTTTACCAATCAGAGACTGCCAACTAACTTCTAACTAAGGATTCTGCACTTTAACCAATCCAATACTTTTTGTCCTGCTTCTTTGAACACCTTATAAAAGTTTTCCCCATGAGTCCCCTAGGTGAAACTCTGAACTGCTTATGATTTGGTGCCGCCCCCTGCATTGATCAGTGAATGCTCATACAAACTCTATAAAATTTGAATGTGACTAAGTTTATCTTTTAACAATATATATTGCCAGATTTCTCTTCAGAAAGGCTTTTGAAAAACCAGTTTCTACTCCCACTTGCAGTATATGAGAGTGCCTTTTTTACTCAAAAAAAATATGGATTCATCATTTTTTCATCTTCTTGGGGTTATAGGGGAAATTGCTATCTGCTTTTATTTTTTACTTTCTTGATTACTGGTAAGATTAAAATTTTTTTTTCTTTGGACATTTGTATCTCTGTTTTGGGGAATTGCACATTTGATTCCTTTTGTGGTTTTTCTTTTGGGACAGGCGCATTTTCTTATTGAATTTTTTAAAAGAAATTTCAAGTGTTTATAGCAGTAACCATTTCTCTGTAGTATATGTTGCAGGTATTTTCCTTTCATTTGTTATATTTTTAAATTTTTGCTGACTTTTAAAATAGACAGTTAAAAATTTTTAGTTGAAATATATTACTCTCTCAGTGTAATGTTTACAAATTTCATCAGCATTCCAAGATTATATACACCTATACTTTTTCTCTGGTACTTTAATATTTTAATTTTTAATATTTAAATCTTGAATCCATTGCAATTTATTTTGTGTATGGGGAGCAGCCTTCATTCTGGACACAGAACACAAAGTCTGTCAAGCCATGATGCTCAGTAAATATCTGGACCTTATAGCAGGTCCTCATACTTATATGTTCTCATCTGCATACTTTGAGCTCCTGTTATTTTTACCAGGTAGCTTCTAGATGATAAAATAGTGCATATAAGATACAATGATAGAATATGCAAGAGTTGAAAGATGATTTCCAGGATACGTAGTGAGAATCAGAAGACAGAGGATTTTAGAAGGGTTGTAATTTTGCTTGAGTCTAGAAAAAATTTATGCATCCTAAATTTTCCATGAGCGTGATTTCAGGATTGGCTCACCTAAGAGAACGAGAAAATTAAGACCAATTTAAATGACAGAATTTTGGCAGCAAGAGTAATATTGTAATCTAAAATAACAAAGATATTTTTACTATTATCTAAACAAAGAAAAATGAAATAAGTACCTCTGTGCCTGCCATCCAGATTTTATAAATATTAACCTTTAGCTATCATATTTCATTCAAAAAAATTTTTTTAAAGATATAAGTCACAAATCCTGAAGCTTCCTGTACCTTATTCATCTCCCACCATCCCTCCCCAGAGGTAACCACTATTTGAAACTAATTGCTTGCCCATCTCTGTTTTTCAACATCACAATTCAGCCAATCAAACCTTTACTTCACACTTATTAGTAAATTGTTGTTCACTTGGCCAAGTCTAAAAGAAGAGACTCAGATGTCACAGCAAGCAAAGTGGATCAGTGCTTTCTGTACATTAGTGTGGTATCTAGTAAAGCATACTGTGATGTGGTGTGCCATCTCCACTGAGTTTTTTCACAGGGGGAATAGTTAGGTCCATAATACAACCTTTCTTGGCCTAAATAAATGTAACTGTAAATCTAAATCATTTATAGAAATTGCTGAGTTCTTAATTTCCTGATTAAGCTGTACATACAGATTAGCAAGGATTATCTAATGTGCTCTATACTGAATTGGGATGTCTTACATTTCTTTTTATCCCCCCAGTGCTTCTTGTTTATTCATAGTAAGAATGGTAGAATTTTAGGATAGAAAGAGAGCAAGAGGCTTTCTTATACTACTTCCTTGTATTTTAGAGATGAAAAAACTGACACTCTAAATTTGACTGGATGAAGGCTTCAAAGCTAGGATATGACCCCAAGTTTGGTCCTCTCACTATTTATCGGTGCTCCAAAAATTTAAATAGTGATTTTGCGGTAATGTTGTACTAGGCTTTACAATCTGAACTAAAATATGTACAATAAGATTACATCATAGGTTTTTTTTGGGGGGTGGTAAAGTTTTTCATTCTATTAATCTTTTTGTGGTAAGTTCTTTAATTCTCTCACACATACATCATAAAACAGTGTTTCCAAATCCCTTTTCATTAATGTGTTTATGTTACTTGTAGAATTTGTGTTTATGTTAAAATTTAGAACTAGCTCCATATTGTTTTAAATATTTTAATGATAGAGTTGTGATGTGTCAAACTTTGCCTTTTAGTGTTTTTAGAGAAATATTTTGTCTTTAACTTGCATATTTTTGAAGTTAGAGATAGTTCTTATATTATCTCATTTGAAGTATTATCTTTCTTAGTTGGCAGATGATGAAGTTTAGACTTGTAGATGTTTAAGTGATAGCAGTAATGTCATTCAGAAAAGATTCAGAATTTAAATGTTTTCTAAGTTCAGTACTCTCCAATATCATACCACTTACATTTCTGATATATTAATTTGTATATCTGTTATATGAAAAAGAACTCTGGGATGAGATATCCTCATGTAGTCACTTTGGGGTCTGTTATACATTATGTTGGTTTGAACAACATCAAATATCAGCCCCTGGAGTACAGAAGTCTTCACTGGGTAGGGCACATAGCTAAAATGGTATAAAACAGAACTTTGGGTCTCTTAATCCCTAACTTTTATTTTTTTCTAGTAAGAATTATTTCAGTTTTAGAAATCTTTCTGTTATTACCTTGAAACCATGAACATGTAAGCTTTCTCAGAAAAGTTCAACCAATTTGATATAAAAAGATATGTGATTTTAATTACATTCTCTATTATTGAACTGTTATTTAGATGTGAAGATTTATATCAATTATAAATTCATTACAGTACTTTCTCAACTTAAAGTTATATATTTTAATTTTACTTAGTATTTACTCACCAAGTGGAGTATCAGAAAACATGTTTCTGTTGTTTCATTCAGTAAACATGCCTACTGTGTGCCCAGCACATGTGATACTGGTGCTAAGAGTTAAGACAAGTTTTGGTAGAGAAGACTGTATGAAAAGTTGTATGGGATAGTCATAAAGGGATGTGTGAATCCTGCCATTATAGGCCTGCTAGAGACTGGCAAAAGAGGAGACTGCATTCTGTATAAGGATGTGTGGGGCCGACCCTATGGTGCACTCGGGAGAGTGCGGCGCTGGGAGCGCAGCGGTGCTGGGAGAGCAGTGACACTCCCGCCGCGGGTTCGGATCCTATATAGGGATGTTCGGTGCGCTCACTGGCTGAGCGCGGTGCGGGCGACACCACACCACGGGTTGCGATCCCCCTTCCGGCACAAAAAAGGCAAAAAGAAAAAAAAAAAGGTGCGTGCATGCGTGTGTGTGTGTGTGTGTGTGTGTGTTTATTTATTTATTTATTTTGGTAGCTAACTGAAAAAAAAAAAAAAAAGAAAAAAAAAAAAAAAAAAAAAGGTGCGTGCATGCGTGTGTGTGTGTGTGTGTGTGTTTATTTATTTATTTATTTTGGTAGCTAACTGAAAAAAAAAAAAAAAAGAAAAAAAAAAAAAAAAAAAAAGGTGCGTGCATGCGTGTGTGTGTGTGTGTGTGTGTGTGTTTATTTATTTATTTATTTTGGTAGCTGACTGTTTGGTACGGAGATCTGAATCCTTGACCTTGGTGTTATAACACTGTGTTCTAACCAACTGAGCTAACTGGCAAGCCCTGCGTAAGGATTTTAAGCAGAAAGATGCCATAGTTAGATTTTTATAAACATCGCGGTTAGCTTTTATCAACAGCATGAAAATCTTGACCTTAGTTAATCTACCTATTACTAGGTAATCTACCTAGTTGTGATTATGGTGGGTCTAAATCTGGGGAAAAAAGTCCAACATATCTTCTTGAAAATGAGCCAGACTACCTGGCTGCCTCATTTGATGTGTATATATGAATGTGGGTAAATTTTAGGATAAACAAAATGGCTATATAAATGCTATATAAATCCAAAGCATTGGTTATTGCAGGGTTGAGAAAAGCTGAGAGCATTTAATTCTGAAGTACTTAATTTGTGGTAGTTACCAAAAAGATACTTTTATGAAATTTTGCAGTATTTGTGTTGTACATCTCTTAACCCTTCTGGAAACTATTCCCAGTGCTGCCATTTCTTTGGTCTGTTCATTTTTTTCTGACCACAATTTTAAGATTTTCTTCAAAGGCTCTTGGTTTTCCATTCTCCCCTTTCCCCTGGCTCTTGTTCCTCCTGTGCTCTCCCTGGACTGTTTGATATGTTTTCACCACCGCTTAGATGACCCGTAAATCTGATCCTGATCTCTCCCAGCTTCAGACTTCAGTAGTGAGACCAGCACCCCTGCCAACATGTTTAAAACTCAGCTCGTTAATCCTTCTCCATAACCTGATCCCAGCCCATCTCTCTAGTCTTGTCTCATGGACTCCTTGTCTTGAATTTCATGCTGTAATAAGAATAGCTATTGGTCAAGCACTTACTATGTGCCGCTTGCACTGTGCATATTAGTTGCTTTCTCTTATTTAATTTTCACCCCTCCCTTTTGGTGTGGGTATTATTATTATTCCATTTTACTGATGAAATTCTGAGAAGTTCAGTAACGTGTCTCTGGTCATCTAGCCTGAAAATGGCAAATGTGAGACTTGAACTCAGGTCTCTCTAACACCAAATTTGTAGCTTCATATCAAAGTGCCCATCATCCCAACGTACAGTATCACAGAGTCCTTTCTACCTCAGCCTTTCTAGTTTGGAATATAATCAAAGACTTAGGGATAACTGTAATATTAAGAATTAAGTGAATGAAGTGATCACTTTCAGCTTCTAGGAACTATTTGATAATACTGGTTCCTTAAATAGAGTTATGTCAAGTTCCCTTTAGACTTGATACATAGTTGTATTGCGTTGGGATTATGTGCTCCTTTTGTTTAAGGCTGCTATATATAGAGATGTGCCCTTAACTCCAGGTTTATCAACTAACAGCACCATATGGTGTCTCATGCCATGTTCTCAGTCTGGAATCCCTTCATCTTCTTCCTGTTTTCACCTTCCTCTTGCTTGGCAAACTTCTCACTTTAAGAACTTAGCTCAGGTATCACCTTGTCTGAGGAGCTTCCCTGACCTTTCCCCCTATCTCTGGGCTGGATAAAGTCCCCTTGCTCTGTATTCTTTTATCATCTTACATATATAGATGAACATTTTAAACTGTCATAGTGTCACAATGAATTAATATTTATGTTTTAGTCACTCACACTAAAGGACGAGCACTTGGGGATAGAAATCATGTCTGACGTGTTTTTGTGTCCATAAAGCCTAATATGCTTTTATTGAATTATCATTTGACCAAATGACTAAATGATTGGTTTTATTGCTAGTATCAATTTTTTCAGATACTGTAAACCTAAGAATACTGTATATTATTTTTTTCAATTTGAAGGGAGAATGTGTTTGATCAGTAATCATAAGACTAAAAGACACAATCTTTCATCTTTTTGTTGTCATATAGCACCACAGCCAAACTGTTCCAAGTGATAATTTACCATATTTTAAAAACTGTAAGAAGTATGCTTTAACATACATTAAATAGATTGTACATGTTTATTATTTAGAGAGTTGCAAAGAATTTTGAGTTTTAGGTGAATATTAATCTTTTAAAACCATTGTATTCTGGGGCCGGCCCGGTGGCGCACTGCTACAGTGCGCCGCTTGGGAGCGCGGTGGCTCTCCCGCCGAGGGTTCGGATCCCACATACAGACCGGTTCCCGCTCACTGGCTGAGCGAGGTGTGGGAGCAACACCGAGGGTTGCGATCCCGTTGCCGGTCCGGTCCGGTCCGGTACGGGCGCGACACTGAGGGTTGCAATCCGTTGCCGGACACGAAAAAAGTCAAAAAAAAAGGAAAAAAAAAAAAAACATTGTATTCTGAAAGTATGAATTTAATGCTTTGCTATCAGGCATTGCAGTAATTCATATTGTCCTTTTTATTTGTACTGCTAATGTTGTTTATTCGGGAAGGCCTTAGTTACTTCAAATATTTAATTAAAGTCTTTTTTCAAGTATATGGCATAAATTAGTTACATGGGTAGTCAAAGTAAAAACAGAAGTACAGTGGGACTTATTTTGTGCCAGTCTTATCATGATTATAATTTTCCAAAGTGATTTTCATTTTTGAAGGACTTTTTTTGGTTTCATTGAACCTAATACCTTGTTAAAAAAGCCAGTCTCTTAAGGTAAAGGCTAACATCCTTGGTAGCTTTAAGAGCAATGTTTCAAAATGTGTAATAGATGTGTATTTGGAAGTTTGTTTGTTTAAACTGAAATCTTGACAAGAATGGAGAAAACATAAGATGCCACCTATGTAATAGAGAATGAGGGGTCATTTTCCTTAAAAAGGTGTATTAAGGAATTTTTAATTTGCCACAGGAACATGAGAAGTTTTCATGATGTTTCTAGGAACTGCTGAGTCAGTTGATGTTTATTTGTGATATGGTCTTTGACTTCCAGGGAAGGCTTTGTCACCTGCTCTCTGTTCCTGTGGCTGCCGGTGCTTTCTCTTTATAACACTTATCACACATTACTATAATTACCCCTCCAATGCCAGTTTTCTTGCTAGGCTCTAAAGTTTAAGTTGATAATGGAGGTAAAATTTTCACATGGGTAGATGTACCTAGGCCTTACATACTACTTCATCTCCATAAATTCATAATCTGCCATGGATCTCTTTGACATTCCCGCTGGCCTTACCACTAGCCAATTGGGGATGGCATCAGGGGATGCTGCTTACTGTGATTTAACATATTCTTGCACTGAGTAAAGCATACATATGATTTCTGTTTTTTTCCCATGGTGGGTATGGGATGGTTGAAACATTTAGAAAAGATTAAGGCTCCTGGATAACAAAGGAAATTAACGTGGAGAGTCATTTCATTTCACTCACATTAAAAGTCCTCACTATGGCCTGTAAGTCCTTACATGATCTGGCCTCTGACATGTCTCTCACCTCCTTTCCTACACTGCCCATTTCACTCTCGGTTTCATCACAGTGGCCTCCTTGCTGATACTTGGATGTTCCCACACATCCCTACCTTAATGCCTTTGCTCCAGCTGTTCTCTGTCATCCCAGATAGATGTGTGACTCTCTCCTTCAAGGCCTTGCTCGGATTCTACCTTCTGAATGAGGCCCACCCTGATCACCCTGTATAAAAGTGCCTCATCTCCCCTTCGCAACACTCCTGCTGTACTCTATTCTTTTTTCCTGTAGTACTTAATCACCTCCTAATATACTATATAATTTATACTTGACCTATTTAATACATTATTGTCTGTCTCTTGCCACTAAAATGTAACCTTAATAAAGGAAGAGTTTCTTTGCCTGTTTTTGTTTGTATTTTGTTGTGGTGGTCCTTGCTTTAATAAACAAGTGTATCTCAAGTACTCAGAACTTGGTGTCTGGTGTATAGAATTTGGTCAGTGATTATTTGCTTAATAAATGACCAATTTAGCTTTTGCAAGATTGAGTTTGTTCTTCCTTAGCTTGTGACTCAAAACTGGACTGTGCCACATCCTCACCTCTGTCCTTTCTCTTTGGTGTATGTACCCTTTGAATACGTCTGGAATTTAAAAACAGGAAGTCCAGATCCAAGAAAGCCAGGCCTAGAAAGATTAAAGAACATCCTTTTAAAAACTTTTTTTTCAGTTTCATTTTTTTGTTTGTTTGTTTTTGGCATGTGAGTTGTTACATTCCCCTTAGCAGATGTTAACTTCTGTGGCCACTGCCCTGTTGCAAAAATACCTTTTACTGCCATCGAAGTTCTGATTGTAACTTTGCTTGGACTGATTGCCACTGAGGAATAACTGTACTTGGTAGAAACCATGACTCTATCTTGTAGGAGTGTGACCTTATCCTGTGGTCTTAACATGGCAACTGTGTTAAGCTGTGGCTTTCTCTCTGTATTCTCAAAGCTGTTCTCATTCCCAAATCCATGGTGGTAATTGACTGTGTCACTTATTACAATGAGCAGAATTTCAGCCTGGAACACAAATGAGCTTTAGTGGTGGACTGGATCACTAAGATAATAGGACCAGTAAAATAGGTTTGTTCATTTATTATACCCGTCCCGGTCTTAGGAAGTTCCTGGAAGTTAGGTGAATTAGGTTCTGGTACTGACTCTGTAACTGATTTCATTGTGTGACCTTTGACAAATTATTTAACTTATCTGGTCTTGTTTTTCTTCAGTGGTAAAATTGAACTACATTAGACTGTATATATATATATATACATATATATATATATATTTTTTTTTTTCCTGCTGTATGGAGTTTGGCTATGTCATCAGAAACATTTTAAACTTTATAATTGTAGGAATCCTCTTTTGACATATGTTAGAACTTAAGTTAACAATCATGGTATTATATTATATTTAAGATTTATATTTGTTAAAGTGTGACATATCCATTAACAGAGTTGAGCCTAGGTCCTAGCAAAAATTCTCTTATGTACTTTCATGAGATAAACAGATTTGTGATAATTCCTGAAATTGAATTAACTAAAAAATTAATTGGATTTTTAGCTGTGATGAAAAACTCAGTGTTAGACTCTATCTCCCTACCTCCCTTTCTTTCTTCTTTCTTTCCCTTATTTCTTCTGTATCCCGTTGATTATCTATTGTATAATTTTACTTACTTGCTTTGAGAATAAAAGGAAAACACTTTAAAGGTATTTTTCATGAGTTTTGCTTTGGAATCTGTAGTTTATTCATCATTATACTCCTTAGTATCCAGCAGATTGCCTTGTACATAGTAGGTGCTCCTTAAATGTTGCTCAAATGAATGAATTTGCTTTTATTTTTTCCTAAGAATAAAGTAAGTGATTTTTAAATTTTTATTATTTTAAGAAAGGTGACTCTTGTGATGGTGGGACTTGATAATGCTGGTAAAACGGCAACAGCGAAGGGAATCCAAGGAGGTAAGCTGAAAATATTTATATTCTTTCTGAACTCTATTAACTTAACCTGAATTATTTACTTATTTATGTTAAATTACTCTATCACATATTAATTGGGTACAGATGGTGTACACTCCATTACTCTATATTCTTAGCAAACTTGTGACCGATTCGGTTCATAGGCTCTGGCTTAATGGTACTGGCCTATTATCATGTTTCAGATTTGAATAGATGCAGAGATGCAGAGGCTTCTTGAGGTCTCTGGTCAGTTAGAAGGGATTGTATCTGAGTTCTAGACAACAGGAAGGAAAAAAGTGAAAAGAAGAATGACATGCCCCACAGTTAAAAATAGCCATATCTACTTGTATTTTCTTGGCCAGAATTTGGCTATGTTGAGATGAAAGGGAGGTAGTAGTACAGTTAGCCAGCATAGCTCTCTTTTCATCTTTTGTTGCTTTTTTTCAATATGATATGTAATTTTAATAGTTATGTTAAAGATAGGGCCTCTATATCATTTAAGGGCCTTATATCTTATATATTACATCTCACTGGATTGTTTAGTTGGTTAGTCTTAATTTAACTACTTGTGTCTGTGCTAGTGAATATGTTGGGCACAGAGGATATGTCACCAATCAGGCATCTTAAGAGTATAAATTGGGAGAAAAGCCTAACATGTATTTGTTCCTGAAAACATGATTGTAACAAATTCTGCAATGTAACCTTAGATGTAAGTTGTGTATTATTGTGTATGGATTTCTCTAAAACCTTTTTGGTACCTCTTGTGCTGTCTCCTAGGTTATATATTCACAGAGCACTCACTGTCATCATCTAAACCTGGGGTCAGCAAACTCTTTCTGTAATAGCCAGATAGTAAATAGTTTAGGCCTGGAAGCCATACAATCTCTTTCTCATTTACGCACATTGTAGTGTGAGAGCAGCTGTAGACAATATGTACAGGAATGAGCATGGCTATTTTCCAATGAAATTTTATTTATGGACACTGAAATTTGAATTTCACGTAATTTTTTTGTTAAGAAATATTGTTATTCTTTAAATTTTTTCCAGTCATTTGAATATGGAGAACACATTCTTAGTTTGTGAGCCATACAAAAACATGTGGCAAGCCAGATTTGACCTGTAGACCGTGACACCTTATCTAAACTTCTCTTCTTCCGTTCTTCAAAGCCTTACATTCAAGGGAGCAGACACCTAAGAATTTGCTAATCAGACCATCTAATTTGTTTTGTGTACTTAGAATATCCTCTTTCCTACAGGCCCTTTCTTTTCTATGTTCCACATCCATATATTTTTCTGAGTCTTAAAATGTTCACGTTATGACATCATAAACCAAAAGTCAAGACTGCTTTCAACTTTGAGCTCCCTTTTGTTCTGTTTTTGTTCTTCATCTCCTATTTACTCTTTAGCCTACTGCAGCAGCTGACTGATTTCTTACCTTGAATTTTTTTTAAAGCTTCCTGTTACATAGGACTACTTGAAGTTTCCTAAGTTTAGCCTTGTCATGTTTTTGTATTTTTGTTTATGCTGTACCCACTTGTCTTACTAAAGACAATATTTACTTATTTTTAAAGACTTATTTTTGTCATATAATCTCATCTTTTATGAAGTCTTTTCTTATCCCCAACTGCCCCCAACCGTTACCATTCCAATTAGTAGAATTGTCCTCTTTTTTGGCCTACTCTTACTTATACCTACTTGTATCACTATTTATTAATTTTTTTCTTTCCTTTTTATGGAAACGTAATTGATTATACATATTTGTGGGGTACAAAGTTGACTCTCAGTTGTTGTGTACAATATGTGTTAGTCAAATCAGGATGGTTAACTTATTCATCATTATAATAAGTAATCATTTTCTATGTTTATTAACCAAATTCTCATAATTTCTCGTTAACTCCCTCCCCCTTTCCACTTCTCATAACCACAGTTCTGTTCTCTTCTTCTAAAAGTTCGATGTATTACTGTGACTGTTGTTTTTTTCTCTCTCTCCTTTCTTTATTGTTTGTTTGTTTATTAATTCAGCTCCCACATATGAGTGAGGACATGCGGTATTTCTCTTTCTGTGCCTGGGTTATATCACTTACTGCATTTTGTTTGTGTATTGCTCCACTTCTCCGTAAAATTTCTAAGGGAAGTTTTACTCATTTTGGAGTTCCAGTTGTTTAAGCCAGTCCTCTTAGGTGTAGTAGACAGCCTTCTCCATGGGTTCTACTCTTCCATTCATTACTCATTCTTCTTTTAGTCTCTCAGCTTTTTTTTTTTCCCATTTACTAGTTTCTCTTGAGTTTTATCTACCTCCTCTCTAACTGTATTGCCATTGCCTAAATCCAAATCCTCAGTGTCTTTCATCTGTGGTGTCACAATACATTCTTAATTTAAAAGTAGCTTCTCTACCATGAACTTCAACTCTTTCATACAACTTCTCTTATTCATAGCTGTCAAAGGGATTGCATTATTTGGACATAGGTTCAACTGTTCTAACCAAGACCTAAAATAACAGTGGTTCAACAAGATAGAAGTTTATTTCTCTCTCATAACAGCCTAGGTGAAAGTGGTCTATCTAGGACTGGTGTAGCAGCTCCACGGTGCTAGGGACTCCACAACTTCTCCAATTTGCTTTACTGTGCATAGTGTCCTCCCTCACCTTCACTGTCTAGGGTAACTCACTACAACAGGTGTGTTTCAACTGGTTGGAAGAGGTAAAGGATGAGGGGAGGTGATCCTCCTTTCCTTTAAGAGCATGAACCAGAAACTGCTGCAGCACTTTAGTTCACATGCCATTGACTAAAAGCAGTGGTGATCTGAACCCAGCTCCTGCTTGCTCATAGTGGCTCTTATCAACTAGCAAGAGCCAATTATGCATATCTCTGCCCAATTCTGTGTTAAGGAACCTCACATTGCTAGTTTGAAATTGGCCATAGTGGGAATCTTTACACCATGGATATTGGCAGACAATACAAATTAGGGTTTCCCCCCTCCAAATTCGTTGTTAAATATTTAGCAGCACACCACTTGCTAGAACTTGCTCTCAAGGTCACCCCTAGCTGCCATAGAGTCTGGGGATTGTAGTCTGTCCTAAATTGTCTTGTGCTGAGGTGAAAAAAAAAAAAAAAAAATCCTAGGATTCTCTATCACAGTAGTGTTTTGAAATAGGGAACTGCTCTGTTGTTTGAGTATGAAAATTCTTTGTTGTGGATAGGTCCCTGGCATTGTTGGATATTATCATGACTTTGATATATTGTAGTTATTTTATTTATATATATTTCTCCAATAGACTAAGAGCTTTGTAAGATCACAAGATGGATCTCATTAATCTTTGTGTTCTAGAACCTGCACACTACTTGGCATGTAACTTTGCACACTGCTTAGCATATAATCAATAAGTATTTATTGATAATACCACAATAAATTATTACAAGGATGGATAGATAAATATATGGAAGGACAAAAGGAAGGATGGATATATAAACAGCTACTTCAGCTATCTTAGCAGTTTGGTGGTATAGTATTGAGCCCTATACGCTTTATGTTGAGTTCTAAGGATTCAAAGACACTTGAATATAACTCCACTTGTTGGGAAGGTATCGGCTATTGTGAAGATCAGCAAGAAGATAGAATAATATGATAGAGGGTGAAGATGATATTGGAAATGGTGGGAATCAGAAAAGGATTTATGGGGGAAGTTGTACCTGAACATTTAGTCTTAAGTCTTGAAACACAAATCCTGAGTAGGAACCAGAGGCAAGAGTCGAGAGTATTCCATTTATCAAAAGAAACAGGCTTTTGAAGTCCTGAAGATCTGGATTTGAGTCTTGGCTCTGCCTACCATAGCCAGATATTTCAAAAAGTTCATGGAAACATTCATATTATCTTTTATTTTTCCACAAACTTTTTGAATTACCCTCATATAACCTTGAAAAAAATTCCTTAATTTGGATTGGTTTACTGGAAATATTGCCATCAGTTTATCTGTGCTTACATGGCTCCCTCTGCCTAGAATGTTGTTCTCCTTTCTGCATTACAATTATACAGCTTTTAAGACTTCATTCACACTTATTTATTCTCTGAAGCTTTTCTAGACTATAACTCTCTCCTCCCTCTTCATTGTCTCACTCCTTGTTTGGAATTCTCTCACAGTATCCTCTCCAGGCTTTTTCACAAAACATACAAATTCTATGTTATTCCCATTAACATTCTGTCTCTGTGTTTTGCACTGTATGTTCTTTGAGGACAGCAACTGTATCTAATTCACCTTTGCATTTTGATGTTTAACAAAGTCCTGGTACAAAGTAGGTGTTTGGTACATGTTAGTTCCCTTACCCCTGCTCTAGCAAAGTTGATTTGTTTTCATTGATGATTTGCTGAGGGCTTCTCTCAATTCATACTTGTCTTAGTTTATTTTCTGCTGCTGTAACAGAGTAGCACAGACTGGGTAATTTATAAAGAATAGAAGTTTATTTGGCTTACATTTCTGGAGGCTGGGAAGTCCAAGAGCATGGCACTGGCATTTGGTGAAGTCCTCATTCCATGGCGGAAGGTGAAGAAGGCAGAGAGCAAATGAGGGCTGAACTTGTCCTTTTATCAGGAGCCTACTCCCATGATAACTAACCCACTACCATGATAAAGGCATTAATCCATTCGTGAGGGTGTAGCCCTTTTGGACTAATCACCTCTTGAAGATCTCACCTCTTAATACTGTTAAATTGGCAATTAAATTTCAACATGAGTGTTTTGAAGGGGACATTCAAAGACAGCCACCTATTTTATATATGGAAACCAGTTTTGGCTAGGAACAGATCCTCCATTTTAAATGTCTAGTGTAATTATGTTTCTGGAAAATCAGGCTGCTTGTATTAGGTTTAACCTTGGTTGTTCCTCTTTTTAGATGATGATGGTATTAGCAAAAATGTGACTTGTGATGGCTCTGTTAACTTTCTTTGGAACTGTGTAAACTGTACTAAGGTGCTTGCAAAAGGGAGTGGTGCATTGCAAGTCTGTTTCTCAGTCACACCTGAACCTAGCAAATGCCTTTCAAATTTATCTTTGTAATAGGAAATGTTTTGCTAAATGTAGGAATAAGATCCTCTAAAGCAGCGTTGTTCAATAGAACTTTCTGCAGTGGTGGAAATGTTCTATATTGGCTCTGTCTGGTAGCCACATGCGGCATTAGAGCATTTGAAATGTAGCTGGTGCAGCTAAGCAACTGAATTTTTAATTTAATTTTATTTTAATTCACTTAAGTTTAAAATGCCTCATGTGGTTGTGGCTACTGTTTTGACCTTGCAGCTCTAAACAAAGTCCTGTGGGGTAATATTTGTAGTGGATTCCAGTGATGAAGAAAGAATGGAAGAGACAAACATGAAGCTTGAATTCTCCTCTATAACCGTAGAACCAGCAGGTTCTATTAATTTTTTATGAGTTTTCTCCTTTCCATTTTTTTCTTTTCATTTTCATACCTCTCCAAAAACTGGCTATCACTCTCACTTCCATTTAGTGTAGAGCGTCTGCAAGATGAATGTTAATAAAACACTATTATAATCATCTTGATTATTACATTGGTCTGCCAGTTACCTTCATTGGCTCCGCATTCTCTATCTCCAGAGCCTCTTCAGTCTGGCTTCCGTCAGCATTCACAATCTGAAGGATTTGCTCCAGCTGCAATGTTCAATTTGTTCCTACTTTCTTGACTTTGCCATTTCCCTTACTTAGATCACTCTTCTGACTGTTTAAATCCTACCTAGCTTTAAAGCCTAAGTCCCATCTCCTCTGTGAAGTCTTTCAGGGATCTTTTAAATCTCTTATTGTCATTACTAATCTTTGGCAGGTGTAATCATATACATCCTATGCCTTCTTTGTGTTGTCATATATGGAAGTCCAGAAAAATTCAATTATAAATTTATTGGAATATACAAAACGTTTCTATAGAAATAATGAAATACAGTGTTTCTGTTTGGAGGCTGCCCTCAAAAGTCTCTTTATTCCAATTGTAGCTTTAATACAGCTGATTAAAAAAAAATGGTCTTACTCTTTGTAGCTTCTTCTATTCTTCTAAACTCTTCCTGTTTTCTAAATGTTCATGGTTTTCTTTATAACTCCACAGAAGTTGTAACAATCCCAGGGGATAACTATGGTGTTGAAGGGTTGAAATTTTTATTTTTTGTAACTTGGAGAGTAAATAGCCTTAAAGGGAAGAATTCATTCACTTATTCACTTAACAGACACTTATTAAATATCTATTATATGCTAGGTATTGGGGTTATATCAGTTACAAAAAAAAAAAAGAAGACAAATTTTTATTTGCCTAGAGTAATTTCTAGTTGGATATTTTATAGTGTCTAGCCTTTCTCCAAACCAGTATACTTGGATATAATGTTGATTGCATAAGCAAATGAAAAATGTCCTGCTTAGTACTTAAATATGATGAATAACACTATCATGTCATTTAAGTTGTAAAGTTAATTTTATTAAAGTCTGAAGATTTTTTTTTTCTTATCATTTGAAACAGAGTACCCTGAAGATGTAGTTCCTACTGTTGGATTTTCCAAAATTGACCTTAGACATGGAAAATTTGACGTCACCATCTTTGACTTGGGAGGTGGAAAAAGAATTCGGGGAATCTGGAAGAATTACTATGCTGAGTCCTATGGAGTAATATTTGTTGTGGATTCCAGTGATGAAGAGAGAATGGAAGAGACAAAAGAGGCAATGTCAGAAGTGTTAAGACATCCTAGGATATCGGGAAAGCCTATACTGGTGTAAGTAACATTAGCATCTTTATAAATGTAGGGACAATGGCATTAGCCAATAAGGAAATTTACCTGTTACAAAGTACTGAATAAGCTAAACATGCCATAATATAATAAAATGTATGTAGTTAATATATTGAGTCCTTGTTATAATGCAGTGCATATTGATAAAAGGTTGAAGCTGTATTATCAACAAGCGTTATAATTAGATCTCCTGGGTATTCAACTATAATGAATATCTTATTTGATGATTTAGTTTTTATAAAATTTTGCGTTTTGAAATAGTCTGTTAACAAGGTTCTAGAATATTAAAAGTTTTTTTTTCATTTAATAACTTACATTTTGCCCTTGTCCTTTTTTTCTTGAAAAGTATTCTTGTTTGAAAGTTATTTAAATGGTTTATTATGCCACATTGATTTCTCACTTTTTACTTCTACATTTCCATAATGAACATGTGATTTATGTTATCACCTTTGTCATATGCTTATATCATTTTGTCCAGATGCCTGAAAATTTTTAAAAAATGAAGTGACAAAGGACTTTTTCACTACCTGCCCTCATAACATTTATGCATAGTGAACACCAGATGGTGCTATAATTCTGAGACATAGTAAAGTGGAAATAGTTTAAATGGCTCTTCAAATTGGAGTAAACTGAATGTTTGCCCTTGCTTCTTGTCTCTTTTCGCTCAGTCTTGTGTTTCATTATTAAGGATTGAAAAAAAAAAAAGAAAAGAAAAGAAAAGAAAAGAAAAATCAGCCTATCTTGTAATTAGATGAAAAACTGTAAGTAGTTTCTTAGTGGTCGTCAGTAGTAAATGAACATTTTTAAAGGAAGCAATTTAAATCACAACAGTTAAAATTTTCTTGCATCACATATGGCAAAGCTTCTACTTTTAACATTTACACATTTATCTAATTATAGGAGTTATTTGATTTATATAATCAATTCTCAATTTTATTGAATCTGAAGGAAAATTTTAACAGAGATGTATATGAAGAATGAACTTTGTTGATTGATCTCCATGGGCTAAATTGGTCTCTACAAATATTTAAGTAGACAGTCAGTGATTTCTATACAAAATAAAAAATATTAGGGCCATCCCGTGGTTCACTTGGGAGAGCATGGTGCTGACAACACTAAGTAAAGGGTTAAGATCCCCTTACCGAAAAGGAAAAAAAAAATATA
>NW_007726581.1:226160-294094 GCF_000696425.1 Galeopterus variegatus
TGTGTGTGTGTGTGTGTGTGTGTGTGTGTGTGTGTGTGTATATATATACACACACACATACATATATATATATATATATATATATATATATAATGACTGTTGGTCATTTGTAAAATAACTGTTTGTACTTGTTAAAACCAAATATTTATTTAATTTATTCTTTTATTCATTTATTTACTCATGCATCAGTTAATTCAGCAAAATTTATTGAGCATCTGCTATGTGTTAGGCATTGTTCTGGTGATGGGGATGCTTTTGGAAACAAAAACGACAAAAATCCATGTATGACCTCCGGAGCTTACATTCAAGGTGGTGAGATACACAATAAATGCAATTGATAAATTATACATTAGATGATAAGTATAATTGAAAACAATGAAGCAGGTAAAAGAAGATCAGGAAGCCTATGGTGGTGATGACAACAAAGGCATGTTGTTCTTTTAATTAGGATAATCATCATGGGCCTTACTGAGAAGATAGCATTTGAAGTGAGGGAGTCAGTCATGTAGATATATTTGGAAAGCCCAAGGTAGGGGCATGCAGTTGTTAAGTGACTACAGTGATTACTTAGTAATCATATAATTCTGTCAATAAAATATCTGCTTTCAGTTCTGTCACCTCTCTCAGCTAGTGATTTCCTGAATAGAAGAAAAAAATACACAGCTAGGGTGGTTATTACTTTACCATTGTAATCTCATAGTCAGCCAGGACACACAAAGACATTCAAATTAATTATGGACAGTACAGTAAGTTTATGAAATACAGAACGGTTTGCTATTTGACCAACATTTCTCATGGAAGTTTACAACCATAGAATTTTTATTAATAAATGTAAACTGTGTTTTGAAATGAATGTGCTTCAGAAATATACAAAATGTACACAAAAGTACACTTTTTTGATAAATTTTGAAGATGTAGGAAAGAATTTTTTTTTTTTTTTTTCCTTTTTGTCTTTTTTCATGTCCGGCAATGGATCACAACCCTCAGTGTCGCACCCGTACCGGACCGGGACCAGCAACGGGATCGCAACCCTCGGTGTTGCTCCCACACCTCGCTCAGCCAGTGAGCGGGAACCAGTCTGTACGTGGGATCCGAACCCTCGGCGGGAGCGCCACCGTGCTTCCCAAGTGGCGCACTGCTACAGTGCGCCACCGGGCTGGCCCCAGGAAAGAATTTTTTTAAAAAACGATTGGCTTACCATCCAGAGCCAGCTACTGCTAACATTTTGATGAACTTTCTATGCATATTCATATATTATATAAAATTTTGTATACTGCCCTTTTTTATATGTTTATAAGTACCTCTTGAATGTGTCTGCCCAAGCCCCATATTTGGAAGTTCTCCTCTTTACCTTTTCCTGTTATTGATACTACCGTCTTAATAACATTTGAGTCTCTTCCCTACTCTTTATTCCCTTCAGTGATTCCTCCCCTCAACCCCTCTTCACTTCTCCCCTGTGTTACTGATAGCAACAGTTCCCTAACCATTCTCCTTGCTAGCAGTCTGCCCTCCAAGCATTCCTCTACATTGCCAGCAGAAGCTCTTTTCTTTATTTGATGTTTTATTTTGAATGTTTTTTTCACATTCCAAAACCAGTACATGCTTGTTATAACAAGTGAACCAATGCAAGAATGTGCAAAGAATATGAAATGCTTTTTAAAATGCAAATTTGATAATTTTACTATTTTCTTGCTTAAAGTTCTTCAGGTTCATTTCTCAGCTCTATGCAGATAAGAAATTTTGTCCTTTTTTTTTTTTTTTTAACTAATATAACCTCAGCACCTAAGATAATGCCTAGCATATAATAGTAGGTCTGGCATTGAAAAATCAACCGGGTAATAACTGGGAAAAAGTGAGTGGATAATAAATGGGAAGAAGCTAGTAGATTATAAGTGGTTAGACAACAGACCCTTGCTAAGCTCAGTGCTGCAGGCTGGTGTGTTGTGGAGTAGGGGAATGATACCTGTATTAGGAAGCAGGTGACAGTTTTCTTTGTTACACACAGCTGCATCCCTCCTGCCCGCACACAGCTGGACTGCTCATGTGCCAGATACATTTACAGCATCTCATTTTTTCTGTTCATTCCTTTTCTGAGCCTAAGCTAGTTGATGTAGGACCCAAAAAGCCTCTCAGAACTCATTCACTACCTGGTTAACTTTCTCCTCCCCCCACCCCCATAAGGACCAAATAAAACAACAGACCTCTGAGAAGATCCAGCCATTCAATAGAAGGAAATAAATCTTAAAGAATTAGAATTTTCTATAATCACAAAAATTATAAAATGATAGTCCCTCTTCAGGGTCTTTGTACTATTTGTTTCCTCCCTTGGTCCTCATCATTCAGATCTTTACTTAAATATTACCTTTCAAAAAGGCTGTCATTGGGGCCGGCCCGGTGGCGCACTGGATAGTGCGCCACTTGGGAAGCGCGGCGGCGCTCCCACCCGAGGGTTCGGATCCCACATACAGACTGGTTCCTGCTCACTGGCTGAGCGAGGCGCGGGAGCAACACCGAGGGTTGCGATCCCGTTGCCGGTCCCCGGTCCGGTACGGGGGCAACACTGAGGGTTGCGATCCGTTGCCGGACACCGAAAAAGACAAAAAAAAAAAAAAAAGGCTGTCATTGACCACCCAACCTAAACAAGCCACCCTGACAATTTCTATCTTATCTCATCTCTCTTATTTTAAGTCTTTCTCCAGAACTTAACATTATCTGCTATTTGTATTTGTGTGTTATCTGCTTTCTTCACTTGAATGTGAGTTCTAGGACTCTATCCTTGTGTGAGTTCAAACTATATCCCTAGTCCGTAGAGTAGTGTCATCATAAAGTGATGGTAAAACATTCAAGAATACAATTGCCTTTACTTTATCTGCCATGCCCCCTGATCTCTAATACAGTGTCCTGAATGGACTCAAGTTCAAGAAAGCAGTATCTTAACTCACCTTCTTTGGCCTTAAGCTAGATTCAGCTCCCAGTTACCAATTAGGTTTTTCATCAAATATATAGGTGAGTTTTCCCAGGATCTCTCGTCTACTGAGTTAACTTACTTGTCTGAGGATAAAAGATTTGATATGGGTTCTAGTTTGATTTTGCTTTATTATAGCACCCTTTGAGGTCTTGTTCTACGTAATTCTTAACTATTGAAATATTCTCAAATGGGCCAAACAAATTATTTAAGTAGTCATCACTTAATTTGAACATTCATGTTGTTGATATATTGAGTTACAAAAATGCATAATAGAGCTTAATACCTGACCAGAAACTTAAGATCATTCATCTCATTTCCAATAGTTAACCTATGAATTGAAGGTAATTATATTATTTTCAGTTTAATTACAGACTTGGTTTATGTCACTGGGTTCAGCAGTTTCTGTAATTGTAGTGTGTTAGGGTAAAAGGGGGAAATTATGACTTAATAGTGATGAAAGGTATGTGAATGTATCCGTGAAATAATGAAAAACAACACAGACACTGACATATGGAATATCCTTCACCCTAAGGCTGGAAACATTTTTTAAAATAGCTTTTTTTATTTTGAGGCACAGCAGGGACAGCACCAGCAACACAATACCCTGCAAGGATTTCTTTTTTTGTATTTGACAGCTAGTCCAAATTTCTCTTTAGTACTTTTAACGTATTCTTTTGTACTATTCACTGTCATTTCAATATTGTTGATGCTTTCTCCTTGTTCCTCTACTAAAAGAGATATCTGAATAAAAAGATCCCTTAAATCCATTATTTGGTTCTCCAAATTAATAAGTTCCTTGTGTCTTTGTTCAATCTCTGAGAGTTGTGCTTTAGTGATATTGATTTCTGTAAGTAAGCTTTCATTAAAAACTTCCCATTTTCCTTGATGAAGCATGTCATTTAGTTCTTCTTCAGGTACCTCTTTTCCAGCAACCTCAAGCTGACGGACAATAAATGTCTTGCACTTCTCTTGCTTTGATGCTATCATGTCATTGTATAAAAACATGGTTTGCTGAAAATGGCGGAACATCGCAGCATGCTGAGATTTAAGTATTCTTGTGACCACTGATGATGGGCCATTTTCGGCCTCTGACTTTTTAACTTCTTTAACTAAATCATCCAAACCTCTGTTAATGTGTTCTGCTTGGATTTTTATCTCCTTTGTAGTGCTAGATTCTCTCTTAAGTAGACTAAACCTTCTCATCGAAGCCATCAGACTTTTCTGTTGTTGCCCAAATTTTTGAACATCATCTGCCAAATTATTAATACTGTCCTGTAGTTTTTGGATCTCATGAAGGTATCTCTC
Source organism: Galeopterus variegatus (assembly GCF_000696425.1). Taxonomy (NCBI): domain Eukaryota; kingdom Metazoa; phylum Chordata; class Mammalia; order Dermoptera; family Cynocephalidae; genus Galeopterus; species Galeopterus variegatus. Next base: position 230,434 of record NW_007726581.1, read on the forward strand.
AGCTACAAGCTCTCTTTCATATATAACAGCTTGCTGCAGAAACACCCCTTGTTCCACTGCTTCTGTAGTTGACACATGACCATCTCTAGAGAGTTCTATTTCCTTTGTTCTCTGCTTTAGTTCTTGAAGTCGGTCTTTCATCTTCCCTTTTCTCCTGAGAAGCAAAAATGATTGTATTGAACAAAGAGAAATTTCGTGTTTTTTTCCCAGTAGCAGCGGGCTTCATATAGTTGTATATCTCCAAGCAAAAATTCTCCCCGTTTTCTAAAAAAGAGTTTGAAAAATTAGGAAAGTGAATAAGAATTTCCTCATAAAGATCATTGAAATAGGAAGAGTAATGTAAAATTATTTATGTTACTTTGCAAAATATGTGGTTGCTATGAGTCCCATTTAGTTGAGTACAGTAGCTGATAATGCAGAATGGAGATACAATTCACCAAAATAAGTTCTGCAGTATCATGATACTGTGACATAGACATGATAGATTTTTCTTGATAGAGTGCTTTTGACCATACCTTCAGCTTTAATCTTCAGACTCTTAAAGTGCCTTTATTACTAAAAATACTATTCCCTGTTAATTTGGTCTATGTAATGTTAAAAATATACTCATTTTACTAAATATGCATGTAATTCAGTTAAAACCAGTTCAATGATAGGGCAGATGAGAGCTTTAAAAATATAGGTAATGTTGAATTTATCTTTAGTTTTCTGAGGCCTCTGGATTGATTAACCTATTATTTGACAGAGATTTTTTTTTTTTTATCCATTGCGTATATATGAAAACATATTCTTGGTTTGGTTATGCTGTTTCTCATTGTTAGCATTCCTTTGCAAAGATATCCAAACAGCCTTAGAACAAGATTTAAATCAATTTGAATTAAGTGATATTTTTATAAACATGAGAATATATTTATATAAAATCTTACTTTGAGAGTGCTGACAATATTGATATTCATTACATCTTGTATTGGTAGTTATCCATTGGAATGAAAATAGTGTACATAATTTATATATGATGATACACATATACACATATAATGGTATGAATATACATACATAAAATGGAGGGAATGAAAAGCAGTCTTTGTTAATAACACACTTTATTTTCACAGAGCATCTTGATTTTAGAGAGGCATTTAATAATGTCTTTCATGCTATTTTTAAAGATCAGAAGATGCTGTTTGGGAGAACGAATAGCTCATCGACCATACATAATGTTAGTATCAACCAGAGAAAAGGCTCTCTGATGTGATGCTGTTATGTGATGAGATTCTGTGTTTGATACGTTTATACAAATATTTTTATCAATGATTTGGATGTTGTCATAGAAGTAATACTTATCAATTATGTGGATGGCACAATTTGGAGGGATCTTTAGTATGTGAAGTACAGATCTGGGATTCAAAGATTAAAATAGCATGTAACACTATACTAAAACTAATGAAAATATATTTAACAGGAATAGATGTAAAATATTTCACCTAGTTGTTCAGAAAACATCTTCACATTAGAAAATGGAAGACCCTTGGGTTGACAGCAGTGTCTATGAAAAGTATAGTTGTTCTTGGTATCCATGGGAAATTGGTTCTAGGACTATCCTCAGATACCAAAATCTGTGGATGCTCAAGTCCCTTATATGAGGGTACATCAAAAAGTTTGTGGAATAATAAAATTGAAAGACAGTATGAATCTTTCCATGAACTTTTTGAAGTACACTTATATAAAATTGCATATTTTGGGGCCGGCCCGGTGGCGCACTGCTATAGTGCGCCGCTTGGGAAGCGCGGCGGCGCTCCCGCCGAGGGTTTGGATCCCACATACAGACCAGTTCCCGCTCACTGGCTGAGCGAGGCGCGGGAGCAACACCGAGGGTTGCGATCCCGTTGCCGGTCCCGGTCCGGTACGGGGGCGACACTGAGGGTTGCGATCCATTGCCGGACACGGAAAAAGACAAAAAAAAGGAAAAAAAATAAAAATAAAAAAATAAAATAAAATAAAATTGCATATTTGCATATAACCTATGCGCACACCCTTTTGTGTACTTTAAATCATCTCTAAATTACTTATAATACCTAACACAATATAAATGCTATGTAAATAGTTGTTATTACTGCATTCTAAAAAAATATTACTTTTTATTGTTGTGTTGTTATTTTTTGTTTTATTGTTTTTCCAACACAGTTGGTGGAATCCATGGATGCGGAACCTGATATGGAGGGCCAACTGTATTTGACGTTTTAGTTAATACAGGCTTTTTATTAGAACTGTCAGAATAGTCGTTATGCTTCTATAAATCATAGTGTGATGTCTAGACAGACTAAGAAAGATATTTATTCCACTATGCTATCCAGAACAAATTGGAGGGGGTGGGGAGAATGGTATTTAGTTCTGAGCATGATATTTTGAAATGGAAATAAATAAATTAGGAATTTCCAAACTAACATAGAAAGAATGAGATTGGAAAAACCACACCAAATGGGGACTCACTGAAAGAAATGGAAATCTTTGTCCTGTAAAAGGAAAGAAGTAGGGAAGATATACAACTGTCTTCTAAACTGTGAGGTCTATATATACAAGAGGGATTAGACTTACTTGGCATAACTCCAAAGGGCAGTGGGTAGAAATTATTTGGAGAGAGGTTTGATTCAGTATAAAGTAGACTTTTCAAACAAGGAGAGCTGTCTCAAGATGAAATGAACTGATCATGGGGTGATAAGCTTGCCATCACTGGAGATGTCTGAGATGTTCTTAAATGATGACCTAGTCATAGATGATATAAAAATAATGCCTGCATTGGATAAAAAGTTAAACTAGTGTCCTTTTAATATTCCTTTGGCTTTAAAGGACTGGTGTTTTGTCAAATTATTGAGGCATACTACATGCAAAGTTTCAAATACTGCATATATATATATATGCATGTATATGCAAATATATATATATATATATATATATATATATATTCAACAATACCTATGCTTGAAGAATTTACAATCTGAGGAGAGATGGACAATATATAATTAAACAGACGAAATAATTTTAGTTCTTGACAGAATAATCAGAGAAGATCTCTCTAAGGAGATATTTGAGCTATGAGACCTAAATGTTGAGAATCCAGCCAGATGAAGGACCAAGGAGGTATATTCTGGGTATAGGAGATGGGTTGCCAAGGTCATGAATGAGACTGATATGTTTTAAGAACAGAATGAATGCCTGTGTAGATAGAAATCAACAAGCGGAGTAACATTAGAGGAATGAAGTCAGAAAGGTAGGCAGATACCAGATCATAAAGGGCCTGTAGGCAAAAGTAAGGAGTTTAGAGTTTATTCTAGATGCAGTGGAAGGCAATTAGAGGATAAATCAGATAGTGACATGCTTTATATTTTGAAAAGATATTGCTTGTCATATAGAGAATAGTTTTCCAGGGCAGAGGTGGGTGGGAGAGAGAAGTAGTTCACAGGAGAGACTTGGATTATAAAAATAGAAATGGAATAAACAGGAACCATCAGAATATATTTTTGGAGTAGAAACAATAGGAGGTGATTTTTTAATCCATCAGCAGCACTTAATAAAATCATTTCTTGGAACAATTTCAGGAAAAGTGTTTCACCTGGTCTTTTTCCTACCTCTTTGGCTCTTCATCACTTTTTTTTTTTGGTCTTCTCCTCATCGTCCCCACTTCTGAATTTTGGAATACTTTCAGGCTCAGTCCTTTTTCTATCCACCATTATTTTCCAATGTCATGGTATTAAATGCTGTTCATTAGCTGATGACTGAAAAATTTCTATCTCCAGTCTGGACTGCTCTTAGAATACCTTTCTACTTGACAACTCCCTTTGAATGTCTGTAACTAAATGAGCTATTGATCTTCTTTCCCACAGAGTGCTCCATCTCAGTGAATGTCAACTCCATCCTTTCAGTTGCTCAGACCAAAAACTTTGGAGGAGTCATTCTTGACCACTGTTTCTTCCCATACCTCATATCCAAACTAGAAGTCCCTCATGTCCAAACTAATAACAAATCTTGTCAACTTCTTTTTCAAATTTTATTTGGACCGAGCTGCCTCTTAGCATCTCCCCCGTCCTAGCCACCATCACTTCTCACTTGGATTATTGCAGTAGTCTCCTAAGTGCTCTCCTTGTTTCCTCTTTTGCATCCCACCCGCAACATTTTTTTTTTTTTTAACACAATTCAGAGTTAAAATGTAAGTCAGATCATGTCATTCTTGTACCTAAAACCCTCCTTTGGCATTATCTCCTAGAGGCAGAGCCAGAACTACAAGATTCTATGTGACTTCACCCTTCCTATTTCCTCTCTGACCTCATCTCTTACAACTCACCCCCCATCCCCACCCACTACATCTTCACTGTCCTCATTGCTATTCCTCACACAAACCAGGCATCGCCCAGGCTCAGTGCTTTGGCACTTGCTGTTTCCTCTGTGTGAAATGCTCTTCTCCATGTAGTGTATGACATATTTTTCCAACTCCTCTAGGCCTTGCTGAAATGTCTCCCTCTAAGTAAGGCTGTTGTTGGTCACCGAATCTAGAACTGCAACTACCCTCTTCACTTTCTGATCTTTCCAGCTTTGTTTTCCTTCTTTGCACTTTTCACTGTTCAATATAGTATATATTTTATTTGTTATCTTAATTTATTGCCTACTTTCTCCTTCAAATATAAGCTCCATGAAGGCAAGGGTCTTTATTCATTCTGGCATTTCCAGCACCTCAATGTCTCATATTTACTTAAAGTCTCATATCAAACTCTTGATATCTTATATTTACTTGAGCTCTTAATATGTATTAGGCGTGGTTTTAAGTGTGCTGTATGTTCTTGTAAGAACTTTGAATTAAGTATTACCATAATCTCTGTTTTACAAATAATGAAATTAAGATCTGAGTTTAAGCAATTTAACCAAGGTGTCAAATAGTCGCAGAATTCAATTTCTGCCAGTCTGGTTTGAAGGACTTGCCTCTGTACTATGCTATAAAGCCTTTTTTATTCCTGTCAGATGCTTCAGAAAAACTTTCTAGGGTGAGTTATGAAAAGAGGCAATTAGGACAGTTGAGTGGTTGGGAAATAAACTAGATCACAAAGGATAAGACCTTGAAGTCTGTTTTTGATGGAAAAAGTTCTTTAGAGATATTAAAAGTTTACTCAGAAACGTTTTCTGAGTAACTGTATTGCTGAACATTTTAAGTACTAGTTAGATTTAAAAGCAAGTTCTTGTTGCCAGTAATGCTCTTAGAGTGTCCTATATCTTTTATTTTCCCACTGATTTGCTACAGTAAAAGGGAAAAAAAGTTCAGTCCATATAATTTAGGCAAATAAAAGATTCTAAGCTGGAAAGGGATTCCATTCACCCCTGCTTCCTCACCTTTTGTTCTCTGTATTCTATTTTACTTGCAAGGAATAATTTGTCTGTCTTTTGAGTAGAACTAGCCAAAGACAGCTGTTTTACAAGAACCAAGGGGAAAATAATAATAGTCATGATATTAAACCAGGAAATTAGTGAAAGGAAAATTAGTCAAGGAGGAATATAAGAAGGTAATGTAAATAGGACTGAAATTTTGGGTGTTAGGAAAGTACATCAATATAAAATAGTAGCTGTTGAGCCATATGTTAGACAAGTCTTCTAGAAATTTATTTTTTTAGCCTTTTTCCAGACAAGTAGGAAATAAGCAAAATAGAGGGAATATATGTAATAGTATGTGAGCATTACTGGTATTTATGTCCTTTATTAAAATGAAAACAAAATGACTTTAATCAGGAAAGATTTCAGTACTAGAGCAGCCAATTAAATATGTGGAAAGTTTGATATTCTCATTTTTTATATACTTTTCCCTCTTTTTAATTTAAAAGTTATATGTAATTATTATTGTAATTAATTAATTTCAGTTAATTATATTAACCTAATATAATCCTTAATGTAAAAATTCAGATTTTAAGAAAGGTAAATTAGACAAATTTTTAGCTTTATGAAATCTAGCTTAGAATTTTTTGTGTCTTAAATATTTGATTTATGAAAAATTATGCCTGGTTCTATTTTATCAGTCAAGATGTGCTTGATTATGTCATATAATAACCAATTCCCAAATCTTGGTGCCTTACAACTACAAAGATATATTTCTTGCCCACATTTCATATCCATAATGGGTTGGCAGGTGCCTCTGGTCTCCACCAAGGTCACTCAGAGATCTAAGCTTCACATTTCTGGATGAGGTAGTCACCACGCATGGAGAAAGAAGTACTGGAGAGTCATTGGCATTAAAGTGCTATAGCCCTGAAGTAATATATGCCACTTTCCTATATAACTTCTCAACCAGCTCAAAGCAGGCGGCAATGAAGTATTGTCCTCCCCTGTTCCCCAAAGGGAAATATTCTAATTTGATTCCAGAAGGATCCTTAGGGGTTATTCAATTTTCTTGTTTTTCTTATGGGGAAACAGAATCAGAAAAGTTAAGTGTCTTGTGCAGAGTCATGGTGAGCATGTTAGTAGTAGTACTGGTATAATAACGCAAGCTTCCTGTCTCTAGATCAGTACTTTTTCCATTATAATATATATATAATGTAAATTCCCTAGGCTGTATCTAGTACATAAAGCTGGGTCATCTGTATGATTTTTGTATTCAGTATTTTATCACATATTTGATGATTACACTGGTACAGATATGTAAAGACAGCTAAAAACATTGGGAAGTAACTATTGAAACATTTTCTTATGTGACAACTTTCTGAAAGCAGAATTACCTCCCATGATCTGTTATATACCTCTGATAAAGACTAGTTTTCTTTCCAGTGTAAAAGGAGTTGGATATTAAAGTCCGTTGGCTTACTGGTTTATCTTCAGTAGCTCCCTAGTGTACTTTATTTGGTTTAGTGTTACTTATCACTCCCTTATCTATATGCTTTTTCTGGTATTACCACATTGATGTTGAAAATAATGTCTCCCCAAAGTGTTTAAGATGTCATGTCACTTTTGATACAGCCATAAACTATTTTTATTAGCTTTTTTTTAAATGTGATTTTTATTTTACTCAAATTAATACACATATACAATTTAAGAAGTGGCTTACAAAGGTATGTATCTGACCCCACCTACCCTCCTACACCCCATTTCTAGTTCCTCTTTCCCAAAGGTAGTCATTTTCAGCTCCTTGGCTATATGTTGCTTTTTAAAACACCTTACTACTAGGTAATTTGCTTATGTAGGTGTTTCTGCTTTTTCAGTTTTAGATATTAGGTTGAATTTCTGCTATGAAAGATGTTGGTTTAACTTTTTCTTATGCCCCCATCTCTCCCTCTTAGTATAGTTATATCACAGTTTTTGTTTAATTAATATTCAGTGTTTAAATTATTATGACTACCCAAATATTACTTATACTTGAGTCATATAAGGAACTTTGGTGATATTTGCTTCCTCAGTCTTTTATTTTTTATTTTTTATTTTATTTTATTTTTTTTTTGTCCTTTTTGAGACCGGCCTCACCGTGCTCAGCCAGTGAGCGCTGTGAGTGCACTGGTCATCCCTATATAGGATCCGAACCCGCGGCGGGAGCGCTGCTGCACTCCCAGCGCCGCACTCTCCCGAGTGCGCCACGGGCTCGGCCCCTTCCTCAGTCTTTTAAAAATTGTTTCTAAGCCTTTTCAATGGACAGAAATAGGAAATGTGTTTTTGTTTTAGGAAAATTTTTTATTGAAGTATTTACACATATTCAGAAAGTGCCCAGAACATAAATGTATAGTTTGATGATTTTTCACAAAGTGAATACATCCATGTAACCACTGCACAGATCAAGAAACATGTAACTTTAAAATTTTTTTTGAAATTATTAATTACCTAAGTTTTTCAGTTGCTTAATTTATTTTGTACATATGCACTGCTAATTCATTCTAAAACTGAACTGAACTGAAAATATCCTCTTGATATATTTAAGTATAGCATATATTCTTTTTATTTCATTTCATTTTATTATTTCATCTTTTGAGGCTTCTTTCCTGGAACCGTCTAGTGTGACCTGGTTATATTAGAATTTTTTTTTCTCTTTTATATTGTCTCCTGATTCCTGATTCCTCATCTTCATTATGTTATTAGTGTATGTATATATTATATTTAAAAGAAAAAATCTAGCATGAGGTAATATAGTATATTAGATCTAAAATAATTCTGTTGTTTGTAGCTTTATTAGGATCTTTAATATAATCAGAACAAATTGAGCACTTTACAATGTAGAAGAAGAAAAAAAGTTGGTTCTGATCTCATAGACCTGCATCACAGAAAGTCTCTAAGAATTTGGAATCCTATCCTTGGCACTATGTGGAGATTGGGATTTTTATATTTTCTCCTGCTTCAGGTCATAGTTATAATCTGGGATAGAATAGATCGGAAGTGAGGTACACTTTATTCCTATTTATATACACAGATTTCTGTTTCCTATTCTTGCACTACCTTGTCACTATGAATTCTAACAGGTACAATGTTTATACCAGATGTGCTAGTTATTGTACTATTTCTTTCTTTTTTTTTTTTTTGACTGACTGTGCTCATGATAATATGGGGAAAAGGAAAGAGGAACAGTGTTAGAAGCTCAAAGGAGACAGAGAGAGAGAGATAGGAAGAGAAAGCAATGTCAAAACAAAACTGATTTTGATTTTGTATTCATGAGAATAAAGTCCTATCATGTTTATATGAGAGTACTTCAAAAAGTTCATGAAAGGGACTGTAAATTAGCATAGCCATTATAGAAAACAGTATGGAGGTTTCTCAAACAGCTACAGATACAGCTACCATATGATCCAGCAATCCCACTACTGGGCATATATCCAAAGAAATGGAGATCATCATGTTGAAGGGATACCTGCATTCCCATGTTCATTGTAGTTCTATTTATAGTAGTCAAAATATGGAACCGACCTAAGTGTCCATCGACAGATGACTGGATACAAAATATGTGGTATATATACACAATGGAGTTCTACTCAGCCATGAAAAAGAATGAAATCCTACCATATGCAGCAACATGGATGAGTCTGGAGAAAATTATGTTAAGTGAAATAAGCCAAACTAGGAAAGAGAAATACCACATGTTCTCACTTATAACTGGGTACTAAGAAAGAAAGACAGAAGGAAAGAAAGAAAGAGGAGGGATGGAAGAAAGGGAGGGAGGGAGAGAGGAAAGGATGGAGGGAGGGAGGAAGGAGGAGAAGAAAAAAAATTGAACTTTCAGAAGGAGAGAACAAACCTAAAGTTACTGGAGATGGAGGGAGGGAGGGAGGGGGTGTGGAGAGGGACAGGACAGTAGAGGGCATAAAGAAAAAGCATGATTCGTGATAATGAATATGCTAATAATAAACAGATTTATATTATCTTTAGTTCTGTTTTTCCATGAACTTTCTGAAGTACCTACATATAATGGTACTTCACAGTTCTTTAAATTTCACAGTTCTCAAGGACTACAATGTCTTGAACTTTCTCTTTGGTTGCATTGCTTGGAACGAATCTTGAAACAACCACTTCTAACAGACTGGATAGATCTTTCTTTTTGTAAAATTAGAAATATCATTGTCATCAAAAGCCTTTTTCTGAAGCATCATAGTTTAAAAAAAATTTTAAGAAATAGAATATTCAAAACATAATCATTCTTTGTGTCTATCAACCAATTTCTTACTAACCCTCCTCCCCCTCCCCCTTTGATGAATATGCTAGTTACCCTGATTTGATCATCACAAATTATACAGTAGTATTCATAGTCAACTCTGTGCTCCACAAACATGTATAATCAACTATGTTTCAATAAAATAAAGTAAAAGAAAAAAAGAAAAAGGGTAAAAAGAAAAAAGAAATAGAATACTTCAAATTGGTATTGTAGCACAGTATACCTTTACAAAGTGCCTTTGGGAAGGTGCATTTTACTTTCACTGATTTTGGAAACCAAGATATTTGACTGTGACTCCTGCAAAGGTTGTCTTTTCCTGGATTTCTGTTCTTGGAAGAACAGTTCCCTGAAAGGGTACCATACTTATATTTGAATAAAAGGTACTTTAAGGAACTCTTTAAAATATATTCGTATGTATTTTATATTCATTAATATTAATAATTTTACTAGCAAAAAACAAGTAAATATTCTGAATCTCTTTTTTCTTTAAATCTCTATATGTTATTGATATTAAAGGGAAACATGGAAATAAAATCAGATTTCCTTTCAGTGCTGTATGTCATGATGTGCATCTGATGTAAATAATGTTTACTTAAAGTCAACTATAAAGTTTAAACTGTATTCATCTTGGTTTATGCATCCTACATCTTTATTTTTTTCTTTTGAACATTTAAAATATTTATGTTAAAGACCTTTTATATTATTAGGCTATTTCTGATTTCTCAGGAATAAATTCCTTTGTTTGCTGTAACTGTTGACTGGTGATCACTCTCTTGGAAGTAGGCAAGTGTGGTTAGTGAACTTTGTCAGTAGTTTATCTTCATTGGGGAATTATATTATACATTAATGCCCCAAGTGCCCTGATGAATTATGGATACATTCTGAGGCTATTTTTATGTTTGTCACTACCTGGGCCCCATGGAGTTTGCTCATGTAGTGTAAATATAGGCCTCATTTTTCTCTAGTGACTTTTGGAGCCTGAACGAATATCTCACTCTTTGCTGTAATCCTGGGCTAGTCAACAGAGATATTCTTGTCTTCATATACCGATTACGTTCTACTTTTCCTAGCTCATTACTTCATCTAGGAAACTCAGTTTTAGTTCCCTAAATGCGCAAACCCGTCATGAGGTAAAAGTACTTATTTCTTCTAGCATAGTACTGTTCACTTTTGCTACAAGTGTGTTCCTTCTTCATTTCTAGCACCTGGAAATTTCCCCTTCCTTATTTTAAAATTTAATAATATAGTTTTATAATTTGACTCTTTTTTAACTTAAGATTGTATCAAACATTTCTGTGTGTTTAGAGCAAGAGAGAGGAATTTCTGTATCTGTGCATCTGGACTAAAAGTCATAGTTGATTTTATTTGCAGAGGTAACATAATTTGGAATGCTCCCCAAAATTCTTATTCATCTGTGCAGAAATTGACTTAACGTAGATACTCATGTGCACTTACATGCTGTATTTAAATTGCATTTTCTAGTAATTGCAAACTCATAACTATAACTATTTCCAATTTAATTTTTTTTTTTTTTTTTTTTTTTTTTTGGTGACCGGTAAGGGGATCGCAACCCTTGGCTTGGTGTCGCCGGCACCGGGCTCAGCCAGTGAGCGCACTGGCCATCCCTATATAGGATCTGAACATGTGGCCTTGGAGCTCCCAGCGCCGCACTCTCCCGAGTGAGCCACGGGATCGGCCCTCCAATTTAATTTCTTGATCTTCCATCTTTATACATTAGAATATTAGGCAAAGTGAGACATCAAAGCATCTTAGAATTTAAAAGTTGGAAGAAACAGAGATCACGTAGGCATAAAATACAAAGCTTATAGTTGCAAAATTAATTGCTTAGAGTCAGTGAAAGTGATGAGATCTCTATTTTATGTACTCTTTTCTGTACCTTAAATTAGTTTTCTTAATGTTGGAAGGGTTCTATCCAAATATGAAGAATCTTTTAGTGTGTTTACTTACTGTATTGCTATACAGTTTTTAATTCTACTTGCAGTAACTGATTATATCTTTGAGCTTAAACATGATATTTGAAAAAAGAAAGAACACTAATGTGTACATATGGAAATCAACTGTGACAATTTTTTCTGGGAAATAGAAAAGTAAACTTGTGTGATTCAAATAAAAGTTTCTCCACCCTAATAGAGACAGAGAAAATTCCTGGAAACAGAGAAACATTAGTGAAAATTACCTAGTGCTTTAAGAAATATGCCCTGGGATAGATACTTAATATACTTATAGATCTTTTAGTAAACCATTTTTTTCTATAGTTACTAATTAATTAAATAAACTATTTAAAGAATTATAACCAGTTTTTATCCAACATAAAGTAGAGTATTCTTTTGCTTTTGTATGTGAAGACAACTTGCAGCATTCCTCTGGTTCAAGGTGAAAGCAGTAGATCTTATTGGAATATTTACCTGTTTGGCTACTTAAAATCGGGGTGAAATAGTGATTTCTAAAAACTGAAAAATTATTGCAAATGGCATATATTCTCTGAGTTTGAAGTATCTGACATTATTTGTAGGGCAATCTTTCAATGGGTTTTTTCTACTTTTTTTAGTGTAAATAATTTGTTAAATTAACTTGTTTAACAATATTAAAATCATTTTTGTTTGAGTATTAATACTTGTGTAATTTTTGAACTTTCACTTATGTGATTCAAATAAGCTATGCATACATAAAATGGTTTTTATATTAAATTTAAAGCTGCATAGCCATGAAGATAACGTGTTTTAGATATTACATGGTCAGTTTTCAAGTCCACCCTTAAAACATTTATAAAAGTCATTATTCTTTTGATTTGAAATAGGACATATATTAAATTCTAACATGGTAACAACTATAAGATAATTTTGAAAGTATCTGACCTATCTGTATATGTTGCATTTAAATAATGCTGATTTAAATTTTTAAACTATCAAATCAATATAATGTTTATGTTAAATTTTATAATTTAAGTACTTTCAGTGTACTAGCTGAAATTTTGAAAAGGTGACTGAGTGCGTTGATATTTACCTTTACAACAAGATTATTTTCTAATTTCCTCAAATTAGCTTTAGAAGATCTTGGGAAACAACAGTGGAGAAATTAATTAAGACCATACAGAAAATTATCTTCACTTTAAAGGTTTTACATATGTGTCCAATTTGGGCATAAGCATCTTTTCAGAGTTAAATGTAAAAGTGTTCTCGAAAACAAGCACAGTATGGTTAATTTGTAGTCTGCCTATAAAAGAAAGAATTTTAGGTTTGTTTTTATAGTATCTGACTCTAGTTTTTCCAAAAGGACAAGTTATTTTTAAAAAAACTTTAAAAAAATTCTTTTCTCTAAAGTTGATTTTTATTATAGTGATCTGTTTTCAAGAGCTCATTCCCCAAATTTCATTCAGTATGCCAGTAGTATATGTGAACAGATCAGCTGCCTGTAGCCTTGTCCAAATCTGAGCAAAACAAGGAACTTTAATTATCTGTTGAGCTACTTTTAAATATCTATCACATTATAACTAGATTTCAGTCTATGGCTGTCTCACATTAAAAAGTACAAAAAAAGAATGGTTTATTTACCTTTCTGTTTTGTTCCTTTTGTTGGTTTTCCACCTGCGGTGTTGGAGTCCTGCCTTGGAGAGAAAATCTGAGTATCATCTCATATGATGTTTTGATTAAATTACTTAAATCTCTATCTTGTAGGTCGCAGGCTAATTTCTGTATGGTTTTCATATAGTTAATTGAAAGCCAAATAATGAAGTCAAATAAGTTAGAGATAAAGTTGTTCTTTTGCTGTTAATATCAAATGAAAAGAAAAGATTGCTTACTTCATACCTGAAGAATCCGGTTCTGCCTGTTGGACGCTTATTCTTTGCATTAAAGGCAGATCATTTTCATTGGAGCCAGTCGGTAACAGGAAGTCCTCATTAAAGTGACTACATAGAGTATGTGGCACAGGCTCTGTGAATCCAGTCCTACATTATATATAAAATACATTACATAACAAAAATGTTGTTGTACTTAGACAAAGGTTACTTTCTTTTCTTTAGATATCAAAGCTTGGTAAAAAATATAGGATTAAATAGGAATAAATATGAATGGAAAGAAGCTTGGTGTGAAGACTTTTTGTTCCATTTACTTTAAAATGATTGATTTATATGCTATTTTAGGAAATCCCACAGGAGCTTAGTTCATAAAATCATAGAATTTCGGAAGTAGAACAGCCAGAAAAGAGCTCATATCTTTGAACCCCTAATCCCACTTTTCCTTTTTCTACACCTGCTGTTTTCATTTTAAAATAAGTTTCTTCCATAGCTTTCAATATTGAAGAACTAAAGTTGTGCAGCAGTGTATGTTAATCTGTTTATTTATTATGCCAGTGTGACTACTGAAAATTAATTTTTATAAGGAAATATGTATAGAAAAAATCAGAAATGAAAATTTCTGGGCCGGCCCGGTGGCGCACTCGGTAGAGTGCAGCGCTTGGGAGCGCGGCGGCGCTCCCGCTGAGGGTTCGGATCCCATATAGAGACCGGTCTGCTCACTGGTTAAGCGTGGTGCGGGCACAACACCGAGGGTTGCGATCCTGTTGCCGGTCGCGGTACGGGCGTGACACTGAGGGTTGCGATCCCGTTATCGGTCACAAAAAAAGACAAAAAGGGAAAAAAAAAAAAAGAAATGAAAATTTCTCTCATACTACCAAATTTTGAACCTTTCTTTTTTTTATACCTGAGTAGTTATTATTTGAGGACAGGAGGAGGAACATTGCTATGATATCTGTCAACATAACATCTGCAATTATTCTTTGATTTAGTAGTCTCACTTCCTGGTGTCTGTTTTCAAAATAAGAAATGACTCCTTCATACACCTGTTTTTCACAGCACTGTTTCTAAAAACAAAATACTAGAAACACAAAAGTCCTTCAGTGAAGGACTGAATAGATAAGGACTGGCTGAATAAATGGTGGAACATTCATACAATGGAGCATTTTCCAACTATAGAATAAGATTTCTTTACACTGCTTCAGGGTAGTTTCAGGATTTACTAGTCAGTTAAAAAAAAAAAAAAGCATGGTTAAAAAGAGTATATACAGCATGCTACCTTTTGAGGAAGAAAGGGAGGGTGGATATAAATATTTTATAAGCACACACAGATACCAGTGAATAGCAGTAAATGTCCATCATGCACAAACTGTGGTCTTTAAAATACTATTTCCCTCATACACTTGTTTGTATCTTCAAAAAGAAACAATGGGAGGATGAACTAAAAACTAATAGAAGTGGTTAACTGTAACAGTAGGGAAGGAATAGGGGAGTAAAAGGGACAGGGATGGAAAATAGTTCTTTCTGATTGTACTTTGTTTCTGTAGTTTTTAATTGAGAACCATATAAATGTTCTAAATATTAAATCTTAAAAAGCAAACAAACTGTTTCTAAAAAGCAAAAGCACCTTAAAAGAAATGAACCTAGCTTTATATCTAGGTGGTGGTGTAACCGCAAAGAAAAGTATTATTTCAAGTAATTTTAAAATTCGGTATTTTGGCCATTTATCTCTAGTGGGATATACCTTAGAGATAAAAGTAACCACAACAAGATCTTAACCTGCATTTAGTCTTATTTTTAGTAATATTGATATTACCTTAAAGCTCTTGTATACTCAAAGTCTTCAAAAAGTTCGTGGAAACATTCATATTATCTTTCAGTTCTATTTTTCCATGAATTTTTTGAAATACCTTCGTATAGTAAGATAAAGCAAATAGTTAATATCAATGTCACTAGGACTGTGGTTTTCAGCATAAGTAAAAAGAGATACAAATGAGGTCTAAGAAGATAAGTAGAAACTTGTTAATATTTGATTTGAAATGAAAAATTCAATAGGAACTCATGATTTAGTTTGTTTCTCCCTCAAAATCTGCATTTTCTAGCTTTGTGCATTGAAAGGGTCTAGATACGGTGACAAATCAATACTAATGAAAATCTCTACAGTGGTCTTTAAAATACCATTTCACACTGAAAGCACCGGGGCTCCTTAGGGAAATGGATGATTCCAAGTCTGGGACATTGTTCGTAATACTAAGCAAAGAAGCTATCAAAGACTTTTGGTGTTGTACCAAAAGGACTCAAGCACCCACCTGAAGGGGACTCCCACTTACCAAAAAATGGGTAACTTTAAGCCTCAAAAAGAACAATAATTGCAATAAATTGAAAGATGTCAAATATGTGTTAAAAGTCCATGAGTTCGTAATGATGTCCTCCAGAGAAGACAAAACAAAGAAACAAAGCAACTTGATCACCTTTGGAGGTTGCTAGGGCACCAATTCATTACTATGAAAATTAGGAAATAAAGACAAAGGATCAAATATTTATCTTGATTTTTTTTCTATGAATTGTATTTGAGACACTAAGCAGTTGATGAAAGCTTTTTTTCTTTTTACTTTTTCTTTTTTTTTTTTAGCAAAAACCCTGCTAGTAAGTGCAGAAGGAATTCAGAACTAGAAAAGTCACTATTTCATAAACTCTTATAAAATAATGGAATTAAACAAAGGTTGTCAATGGATGCTAAAATCATTAGGTGAAAAGTTAATAAGGAACTTTATTTTGGATGGATCACCTGACTCCCAATTAACAATTTTAATATCACTAAAATATGATACTATATAAAAGTGATTTTGTATGTCTCCTAAGTACCTGAACCACCTATGAAATATGCTTGCCAAAGAATTTCAATCTGAAACTCATCCAGGCTCTACATCTAACTACCAGATCTAGAAAATACAGAGTATGTATGTTAAAAGAGCTTATGATGGAGATATCAGCCAAATCCCAAACATGGGGAATTCTAAAGAAAAATGACTTGTTTTTATTCTACAAATAAATGTCATGGGAGGAAAAGAGGTGATATTGGGAGTGGTAGAGGGCAGGTATATAGATTCAAAAAAGACTTAAGAGTGATAAATTGTAATGTGTATCTGTTTGGATCTGAATTTGAACATAACATTTGTAAAATGATATTTGGGAAATATTGAGTGAACTGAGTAATATTAAAGACCTAATGTTAATTCTGTTAGGTGTGATAGGGGTATTTTGGTTTTGGGAGAAGTGATGTGACTGGGGGAAAAAGTGGAATGTATGTAAATGAGCAAGAAAGACACCCATGATAGGTTATAGGGGTTCATTTGATTTATTATTCTGTCTATTTTTTAAAAATATCTTTGCCTAAACAATCTGTCATCCCTAACCAAGACACTGTGTTATTAAACTTTTTGACCTCTGCCATCTGGTAGGCAAATAATGGTATTTTGTAGTAATTCCCATTTTTCTTTAGAACTTACATTGGTTTTCATTTTGTTGTTCCCCAGTTTGTCCCTAATTGAGTATAATTTTTTGTTTTTTGCTGTGCCAGGTAAATTATAAGTGTCCTGAATTTTCAGTAAATTGCCCATTTACATGACCATATTCAAACACTAGAAATGTAGATAAGCTCAAATATTACAAGCTTAGAATTAATATTTGGACATTTAAAACATGATACAGTTTATATTTTAAGAAGATAAGGACATAACTTATGCCTGTAGGCTGTAGAAAGTAGTCCACTTTTTCTGTTTGTAGCTTTTTTGTTGGCCTTTTGATCTGTTGCTTATGTTTTCTTGACAGTTCTCTTTACCTGATTTCCCTTTTTATAGGGCAGTTTTAACAGACTTTATTTTAGCAATAATAAAGGAAAAGTGATGAAATTGACACTACAATGCTTTCTAAAACCAGTACGCTCTGTAATCAGTAGACTTAAAACTTTGGAATGGAAGAACATAGTCAAAATATTTTTAAGTTGCCATCAAGATTATGTATTTGCTATAAAATTACTCCATTTGTCTCTCTAGGTTGGCAAATAAACAAGATAAGGAAGGGGCTTTAAGAGAAGCTGAGGTGATTGAATGTCTGTCTCTGGAAAAATTGGTCAATGAGCACAAGTGCCTATGTCAGATAGTAAGTTTTTTTTTCCCCTGAAAAAATGAAAAAAAGTTTATTTCATTTTCTTTGAAATATGTTCAACTATAACCTAGTTTTCATAAAGGTGATAGCAATTAGGAAGCAGTCTTAAGAGATTTTTTTTTAACCCATGAAATCACATTCTCACTGTTCTGTTGATATTACTTAATACCACAATATTTATTTTCTGTTTGTTACTGACTTCCTTAAACTATCCTTCATGATTTTGAAGATTTTCACATTTGCTTTTTGTTTAAGATATTGCTGATAAGACCTGTAAGCTATACCAACACGTCATGCTATGAATTTTTTTAAAATGGGAAAGAAAAAGTATGAATACAAAATTTAAACATATGAGAGATTTATAATGAATTTTGAAAAAATCATATTAAGAGAGTTGTCACATAATCCTAAGGAAGATGGACAGGGGTTTAATAATTTTTTCCAGTTTCATAAAATGATCATTAGGCTGTCTTATGGATGTTTACTGCTGTTAAGTTCTCAGTATTTCTAATAAGTAGGGGTATTTTTCTTATGGCATTTCAATTTTGTCTTCCAATAAGCTTGTTTAAAATTATAACTGCCACTGTCAACTTCTTATGTCATAATGTCTCTTACGGCTCATAGATATTCTCTGTGAAATATTTCAACTCCTAGGTAATGTTAGTGATTATTGCAGAGTTGTGTTTTTTAAGTTAAATAAGAGGATACTTCATATTAATTTAAATGGCTTAATTTTGATTTGGCAGTAATTATACTTAATGGTTTATGAATAGATTTGTGTGGAGAACTTTAAGTTTTAATCTTTGAGTCAAATAAATTTTTATTTTAGGAACCTTGTTCAGCAGTCTTGGGATATGGGAAGAAAATGGACAAGTCTATTAAAAAAGGCCTTTATTGGCTGCTAAATATCATTGCAAGAGACTTTGATGCCTTAAATGAACGCATCCAAAAAGACACAACAGAACAACGCGCTCTTGAAGAACAAGAGAAAAGAGAGAGGGCTGAACGAGTGAGAAAATTACGAGAAGAAAGGCAAGTAGATTAATTTTATACCACAGTGCATTTGAAGTTTAAGAAACATGACAATTTTATAAATGATTTATTAGTTTTGTCTATTCAGTTTCCTCTTTCTCTATGAAGGAAGATAGTAAGTGAATTTTCTATTCCTATGAATCACACAAGTGTGGGTGGTAGATTTCTAATTTTTCTGGTGGTGTTATAATAGTTAAATTTATTTCTAATGTCATTATTTCCCAGAGTTTTAAAATTTTATCTTTTATTTCTTATGATTACATTTAGTGCAGTGGTTCTCACTGTGCAGGGCAATTTTGCCTCTCAGGGAACATTTGGCAATGTCTGGAGACAGTTGTCGTAGCTTGAGGGAGGGATGGGATGCAACTGGCATCTAGTTGGTAGAGGCCAGGGATGCTGCTCCACATGTGATGCACAGGACAGTCTCCCACAACAAGGAATTATCAGGCCCAATATGTCAATAGTATTGAGATTGAGAAACCCATTTCAACAAAGATAAAAGGTGAGCTGTGAGAGGGTTAATTAGCATTTTTAAAATGCTGTCTGAAAGGAAATATTTAAATTTACCAAATTCTGTATTTTTTAATTTTTTAATTTTTTTTGTGGCTGGCTGGTACCAGGATATGAACACTTGACCTTGGTGTTACCAGCACCACTCTCTCCCAAGTGAGCTAACAGGCCAGCCCCCAAACTCTGTATTTTTAAAGAAATGATTGCATAAATTCTACCATAGAATCATTTATAATAATGGTGCAAGAAAGGGCTAAGATTTGAGTAGAAGTTGAATTTAATACTTAATCCCAGATTTCTCTTTCTTTCTTTACTAGATTGTTACATGGTAGGGGAAAGGAGAAGAGGGGAAGAAATGAAAAGGATTTTTAAGTGAGCTCCTGTAAGATCCAAAGTTGCCTTTTACCTACCTAAGTAATATTGGCCTTTCATGTTGTTTAACATAGTTGCAGCCCAGTAGGCAAGGACCCACCACCCTTGGTGATACCTTTGTGAGGTGCTCCCTTACATTGTTGAGGAAATCCTTGGATAACTGGTATCTTTCATTTAATTCAGATATAGAACTTAAAAAAAAATATTTATAAAGATAACTCTTTACCCCCTCATGCTCAGTAATATGAGCATGTCTTTCATCTAGGTCTCTCTTGATATCAAAGAAAGAATAGGGTGAGTGGTTTTAGTAGCTGCCAATATGAGATTTTAGTACCTGCGAGAATCTTTGGTTTTCTATCCTAGCATTTATTTGTGTGATATAAAGCTCAGCATAACCAATCATTCATCTAAGTATTCTTTTTATATATTTATAAAAATAAAATATATGGCTACGCATTCCTGGCAACTCCTTTGCTTTTACTCCTATAAAAAAACAAAAACAAAAGCAACAGCAAAAAAATTGAGTTGTATTAAGAAAATCTAATGTTAGTCATTTTAAAAAAGTTTTCAGGCCGACCCCATGGCGCACTCGGGAGAGTGCGGCGCTGGGAGCGCAGCGATGCTCCCGCCGCGGGTTCAGATCCTATACAGGAATGGCCAGTGCGCTCACTGGCTGAGCGCGGTGTGGGCGACGCCATGCCAAGGGTTGCAATCCCCTTACCGGTCACAAAAAAAAAAAAAGTTTTCACCTTTTCTGTAATGATATTCTAGATTACGTTATGGGAGGTTTTTCCAATGCTCATTCCCCTTTCCTCCTTTCTTCTTAGCCATACCAGTTGTGGTCTGAGACCTACATTGTTGAGCTGAGACTCCATTATTAAAAGTAAATTGGCAGTTAGAGAGGAGTGATTAAAACCAACCTTTTTCCTTCACTAAATCCAATCTGATTGATTCAGATAATCATTTGTAGTGTTTTTGAAAAACAGTAAAACATGCAGTGTGAAAATAGTATTTTAATACTATATGCTTGAAATTGCTTACTAATAAGTGAGTAACAGTCATAATAATAAATATTTCCATTTACAGAGTGTTCTCACATATATTATTTTATCTGATCTTAAAACAGCCCTATGAAAATGAAGAAAAAAAAATTTTTTTTAAAAACCAAACAGCCCTATGAGGTGGGTATTTTTATTCACATTGTGGGAAAGTTGAAGCTCAAAGATTCAGGTCCAGTGTCACAGAGATAGTAAATTGCAGATCTCCGAATCTTGGCTTCCTAGAATCAGAATGAAAGGATATATATTTCCATCATAGAACACAGTTAATAAATGTCATAGTAATGAACATTGACATTGCTGTACTGTACTTATAGTCTAGTTGAAGACTCATTCTTCTCATTTTTCTGTCTGGCTACTTGTTTTAGTAACTTACTACTCCATGTACGGTCAACATTAACTACAAATCACAGAGATAGTAAATGTTTCAGTGGTAACTAATATGAAAATATTTAATCTGAATGACGTATGCTAACTTACTTTTATAGCCTCATACTATGTTATACGAAGCAGTTGTTATCTAGTTGTTTAAATATGATATACAATTTGATAAGATATATTTTTTTCTATTACTACTTTGACATATACTTCTATAGAATTAATCTATATTAAAAAAGCAGATGTCCTGCATTTTTTTAATAATAAACAAGTAACATGTTTGTACATAAACAAAAACATAGATTGAGTTAAAGGAATGTTTTCCTAACTGTATTTTATTTTATTTATTTATTTATTTATTTTATTGTCTTTTTTTAAAATTTCGTGACTGGTAACGGGATCGCATCCCTCAGCAACGGGATCGCAACCCTTGGTGTCGCGCCTGCACCGCGCTCAACCAGTGAGCGGACCGGTCTCTATATGGGATCTGAACCCTCGGCGGGAGCGCCGCTGTGCTCCCAAGCGCCGCCCTCTACCTAGTGCGCCACCGGGCCGGCCCCTTAGCTGTATTTTATAATCAAAGACATAACCCTTAAGAAGAGCATTAAAAAGTGTACTTATTTATCTGTTAACACCAGTGAAGACAACAGCATTGATTTTGCAGTGCAGTTAATAAATTGATAAATACTCACCTTTGGCACATGGAAAAATTATTAGTTTGCACCGCTGACATTAAGCAGTCAGTCATAGGAAATGTCATTTTTATCAGTATTTCATTCTTTGAAAATCAAATGATTAATCTTTTCATGGGAGTAGAGGCCTATTACCTGTGTAAGGACTTCTAAAATTCTCTCAATAATTAAAAGTCATGTGCAGATTTAAATTTACTAAATTTAATATCCTTAAACCTATTGCAAATTTTCTTGTGCATAGCTTAACATTTTCTCAAAAGAAATTCCAATTTTTTTTTTTTTTTCCTCAAACAAAAGAGAACAAGAACAGGATGAACGTGATGGAAGCAGTGGTTTGGCTGAGTTGGACCCAGAACCAATTCCTGCTAATCCTTTCCAGCCGATAGCATCTGTAATCATTGAGGTATGAATGGTGGCAAATGTAATTTTTTATCTTAAGTTTTAAAGTTGGAAGTTGGGAAAGGAGGCTGGGAGATAGAAAGAAGTGTTTTTCCAAAGAGATTATTTCTAAAAGAAATTAAAGGTTAGGAATTAATTAAAGGTTTAATGCTTTTTCTTCTTCAAATTTACCTTTTAATGTAGTGTTAAAAGGAAAGTCTGACTTCATAATTAAATGAGAATGAAAAGAAAGGCTGAATGTGGTGATTTTTATGGCTACTGTTTTGATAAATCTCTTTTTTGTCATTTATTGCATATGGTAGTAATATATGTCCTCTTATTTACATTGTCTGTGTCCCTGTATTGCTGTTACTGTCCCTTTACAATAATATTTAGATGCTTATAAGCATTAGAGTATACATAGTTTTCTATTTTCCCAGGATACTTAAGAATGTTCAGAACTTCGGTAAATTGTCCTATATTGAAAACCATTTATTTTAATTGTCAGAAATTTTACCAACATTAGATTGTAGATTTAAATTATGAGGAAGTTAAGGGGTTTTGTGTGTGTGTGTGTGTGTGTGTGTGTGTGTCTGTGTCTGTGTCTGTGTCTGTCTTCATTTTCTAGTGTCCAGAGTTTGCATTGGCTCTGCTTTAATTGCCTTGCAGCCATGCCTCCAGTGCTTCCTCCTCCATTGCTCGGAGCTTGCTGTGGAGGCTGGCTTTCTGGTCCCGTCTGTGCATTCGCCATTCCTCTTCCCCTGTCACTGCCTCCTTCCACACAGGTGCTTATCTGGAAAGGTGGATGATTTTTTTCTTCCTTGGGGCTGCTGCTGAGGAGGGAGGCAGCTCCACAGGTAAGAAGATGATTGGATAGTTTTGATTTTGCTTTATTTTCCAAAATAACTGGTAATATGAGATTTTTGGTCTTAAGTTGCTGTGCTAGTAGGGAGTTAATTGTATTAAGTCTTTTACTAACCCCATTGCGTTACCTGAAATATGTGCTTTCCTAAATACAGTAAGCCATCTTAATAACGTGAACTATTGTTTTGTCTCCATACTATCAAATATTATATCTGTCAAGTTTCATTTTATTTTCTTTTAAAAATACTGGTAGAGAAGAAGGAAATCAAGTTTTACTTTTCACTTTGAAGCATAATTTACCCTACATATGTAATAAAGCTTACCCTATAAATAATGACCAATTATTTTATAGTACCATGTGTATAAATTACTCAGAAGGTACTAATACTTCTTCCGGCATTGTAGTTTTTACATTATAAAGGAGTGAACTACACTTGTATACAGTATAGTATACCATATATTGAAAGTTTCTAAATTAAATAGTGGATAGGGAAAGTACAGTTATTATGCTTTTAAACTACAACAATTTTAGAAAGATGGTCAGTAAAAAAATGAAAACACATTACATATAGTCTCCTTTTTACCACACTAATTTTCTTTTTTTATTTCCTTAAAACTTCTTTAATATGTGTGCATTGTACAGAAGCACCTAACGTTCTTTCGATTTTATCACAGATAATAAAAATGGTGAGGTATTGTGAGATATTGGTTCCAGGACTGACAGATCAATAGAACAAACAGTAATAAACCTAATTATATACGAGCGTTTAATGTTTCAAACCTGAGAGAACAGAATATTAGAACAACTGGACAACCATTTGGAAAAAAAACAAAGTGATCGAACTCTGTATATCAAATTAAATTCCAGAAATATCAAAGACAGTAATCTATTTAAAAAATGAAACCTTAAAAATAAGAGTAGATAATATAGTTAAATATTTATATATGCTTGGAGGACGAAAAACTTTCAAAGCCACAAATCAAAAAGTGAAAAACAAATAGATCTTATTGTATTCAACTTTAAAAGAGCTGTTCTACAAAGTTAAAAGGCAGAAATGAAAACAAACAAAACAAACCCTAGGGACAAATGGAACACAGAGGACACAGGGTTCTATGTGGCTGTGTGGCTAGTCTTAGTGACACATAGGACAAAAAAAGAACCCTTGCTAATTATTATGAAAAAATAGGTATCTAATAGGAAAGCATGTATTGGGTTACCACAGGCAGTTCCCTAAAGAAAAAATAAAAATGGCAATAAGGGTATTTAATAGTTCATTTTCACTAGTAGTAAAAAAAAAATTAATTAAATCAAACTCAAATCCACTTAAAATAGCACTAAGGTAAAACTAGTTCTTTATTAGTTTGGCAGGGATATAAAGAATTGATAATGATATGCAGCGTTGATGAAGATGCAGAGAAATACCATTCTCCCAACCCTTTGCCGGGGTTGTAAATTGATTCAATTTTTCTGTAGGGAAGTTTGTGAATTATGCCATAGTATAAAGTGTGACTACTACTGATCCAACAGTTCTGTTAGGAATTTAATCTAAAAAACTAATAGGATGATTGTATTTGTTATAAGTGAAAAACTGGAAACAACTTCTTTGTCCATTGATAGTATTTGGTAAAATAAGTCATGATACCACCATTCAAAATGATAATGTAATTGATGAAAATAATAATAGCTAACACTTATATAACATTTACTATATGTAAGGCACTATTCTAAATACCTCATGTATTAATTGATATGTAAAGAAATATATATTTTTAAATAAAAACTTTTTTCTTAAAATAACAAGAACAGAAATATGTATGGAAAGAGAGACAATTGCACATTTATGTATGTTTCTGGGTGGTGTATGTCTGTGTGTGTAGGGGTAGGTAGATTAAAGTACCTGTTAGTGATTATACACTGAATTGTGGTCATCTATAGATTGTGGAATTACCAGTAACATTTGTTTTCTTTCTTTATACTTTGTTTATTGAATGTTTGTCAGTTAGCATGTTTTAATGATATATTCAACAAATAATTTTTTAATAGAAATCTCACAGTGCCTTGAAGTTAAAGAATACTCTTACATTATTTGATCTCTCCCTTAAAACTATCTTAGGTATAACCATTATAATAAACAAAATATGTTTTATTTTTTGTTAGAATGAAAAAAGATTTGAAAAAGAGAAAAAGAAGGAAAATATGGAAAAGGATGGTGATGGCTGTCCCCTTAAACATAAAATGGAGCATGACCAAATGGTGACACAGGGTCAGATTAGTGACAGTAGTCAAAGAAACAATGAATTTGAAGTAGTAGAAAATTATAAGGAGGCATTAACACAGCAGTTGGAGAATGAAGATGAGACAGACCAGCAATCGTTGGAATCAGGTGATAAATTGGGTTATTTCAAATAAATTTCACATATATAAATAAAACTTCATTTCATTTATCATGTTTATTTTCACACACAAAAAAATGTACTATTATATTTTTTGTCTCCAGATGCAGTGTTTATCATGATTTTCTTTCTCAAGGTCCTTAGTTATACTCCTCAGCCAATTTGCTCTAACCTGTTTCTTTCCAAGATGGCTTAAAATGTGGTCTTTTGTAATTTATAAGTATTTCAGCAGAAAATTCAATTTCCGGGCCAGCCCTGTGGGTCACTCGGGAGAGTGCGGCGCTGGTAGCGCTGAGGCCTCGGGTTCGGATCCTCTATAGGGATGGCCAGTGTGCTCACTGGTTGAGCGTGGTGCTGACAACACCATACCATGGGTTGCGATCCCCTTACTGGTCAAAAAAAAAAGAAAATTCAATTTCCAATTTTGTTTTCAGAAATTTGAAATACAGCATAACCCCAGGAATCCCTCAAAAATATTTAACGTCTTTAAGGCTCTTTTTGTGTTTGTTTTTTAAGCTTCACAATGGTACAATCAACATCATTTCCTTTATTGACAGGCTATTTCCATAGGATAAAACATAATCAGAAGAACACTTTTATTTATTTATTTATTTATTTATTTTTTCCTTTTTTTGTCTTTTTTCGTGACCGGCACCAGATTGCAACCCTCAGTGTCGCGCCCGTACCGGACCGGGACCGGCAACGGGATCGCAACCCTCGGTGTTGCGCCCGCACCTCACTCAGCCAGTGAGCGGCCGGTCTGTATGTGGGATCCGAACCCTCAGCGGGAGCGCCACCGCGCTCCCAAGCGGTGCACTGTAGCAGTGCGCCACCGGGCCGGCCCAGAAGAACATTTTTAAAAAGCCTTGTCAAATAGGTATTTTTTCTTATTTTAATGTAACACAAAATCTTCAACTGATAATTGCTTTTTTTGAAAAAAAGCCGGTTATGCGATTTAACAGAAATTCATGTCTTTTGGTATAGAAAGAGTCTGTGTTTGAAATCAGACATCCTGAGATAGAATCCTGACTCTCCCATCTACTAGGTATATGTTGTTACATAACCTTTTTCAGTCTTAGTTTCTTTATCTCTAAAATGGAGATAAGCATCATCTTTATTTACAGGGCCTTTGGGGTTGCTTATGTAATAACTCTAACAGTGTTCCTAGCACAGTGCCTGCCACAAGGGAGATGACCATAGTGGTTACTTCCTTGCCATTCCTAGTTAACTATGTGGCTCCATTGTATATAAGAACTTTTTGCAGTATAAACAGGGTTTGTGAAAATAAGATCTCAATCCCTGAGATGCACATTAACTAATGTGTATTTTGATGGATGAAAAATATTAGTTTTGAAAGTTATACCTTTTGTTAGTTGGGATGTACTCCATATAGCTCTTCTGACAGAAGGTAGACTTATTACAGTGGTTTCTCAGTTTTTTAAAAGGACTCTAACACTAGTACATTGTTAAAGAACAAAATGATTTGACAAATAATTTGAAAATATAGCATAGGGCTAGCTAACTGGTTAGCTCACTTGGGAGGGTAAGGTCAAGTGTTTGGATCCCAATCCCCATACCAGCCAGCCACCAAAATTAAAAAAAAAAAAAGAAAGAAAATATAGTATAGGGACATCTGACATCGTAAATCATTTATCTATAATAATAACTAACATTATATTTTACACTTTAAAAGATGCCTTCAGGTGCATTATATTTTACAACACAGCATTATATTATTTAACATAGCAATCTGTATTATTCCCAGTATATAAATGAGGAAACCCAGCACTTGAGAGGTTTAGTAACTTGTTTAAGATCATATGTCTTGTCTGTGGCTACGTTGAGACCTGAGTCCAGATCATCTGTTCCACATCTTATGTTCCTCCATGACCCTGAGAGGCTGCCCATCCTAAAGTGCCATATGGCTCTGGAGTTCTCTTTTCATTCTCCAGCTGTAAAGCTTATGGCTTTAATTGTAGAAAGAGAAAGATTTGTTTCTATTTGGAGTGAAATATTTCAAGTAACACTAATTTATTTAGAAAAAATAATTTCTAAGTATGTTTGTATTTCTTATTGCTTTGTAGGCTTCAAAGATATTGGCTATTTCTTGTTACAGAGAATTCCCATTTTAGAAAATGTGTCACATATTTATATATAGCAGTATGGAATTATATGTTTCTGTTTGGAGTGAAATATTTCAAGTGACACTAATTTCTGTAGAAAAAATAATTTATTTCTAAGTATGTTTGCATTTCTTATTGCTGTGTAGGCTTCAAAGATGTTGGCTATTTCTTGTTGCAGGGAATTCCAATTTTAGAAATTGTATTACATATATATGTATAAATTTAGCAGTTTGGAATTATCAGTTAAAATATTTCAGTAATTTTGATGTTCTAAATTTGGTTATTTAACTTCTATGCCTGGTTTACATTGTTCACATTGTTAAAATTTACTCATTAACATAGATATACTTAAAATTTTTATGAGTGCCTAAGTGGGAATATATAAATACTCTTTTTTAAAAAGAACACAAATTTAATTATGCTATGTCTACTAATGTGATTTTGGTTACATATGTTTATATTGAGCATACTTTGTTTAAGGGTTCTTTTAATGAGTAATGTGTTTAGATTTGATTGGGGTCTTTTTTTTCACATTTCAAAGAATTGCTTTTGGACTATATTTACCTAGAATCGGGATCCCACTGAGAAAAATCAATACCTCTTCTCTTTCCCCAGGCCATTCTGAGTTTAATGGAAAACTGCAGTTACATAGTTATATTTGTTTAATATAACATTTGGAAGAAATAAAAGTTGCTTTTGGAAATATAAACTATTTTTTGTATTCTGAAAAACCTCTCTTAGAACTTAATAGAGGCTTTTGGCTGATAGTATACTCATTAATCATTCATTCATTCAGTAGGCCATCACTTAAAAAATTTATTCTTAATAAATGCAAGTTCACATTTGGTTATTAGTAACAATTTCCAAAGTTGAATAGAAAATTTTTTTATGATAATAATATCAATATCCTTGTTACACTCTGTTTTCTATTATACAAGTTCACTTTTTCCCAAAGGTGTAAAGTTCCTTGTTTATATTCTCGTAGATAATGGTAAAAAGAAAACTAAGAAACTCAGAATGAAGAGGAGTCACCGGGTCGAACCAGTTAATACAGATGACTCTGCTCCTAAGAGTCCATCACCACCCCCACCTCCTCCTCCTGGTGAGTAAATTGATATAGATACTGAACTTAGAAATACTGCTTTAAACAGTGGAGAAAAAAGGAAAAAGAAATGTGTAGTTTTTATTCAGTATATTCATTATCTTGTGAATTTTTCAGAGAGAATCCTTCACTCTATCTACTTTGTTCAAACTGTGTCAACAAAAGTATCTAATGCTTTTTTTAATTTAAAAAAAATTATAAAAGTAAAAAAAAAAAAAGCATAAAACTATTAAGAAAACCTTACCCAGTACTTTCTAGAATGTGTTCATGTTCTGGATGAAATATCAGTACCTAGATTGCAAAAAGGAATTTAGGTTTAATGGGTAGATTGCTAATATCAGCTTTTAAAAAGTTGGACTTTTTATCCTGAAAGTTAACATTTGGAAACAAGATATATGAATTTTTCTAATATATTTCCAACATACATACCCACTTCGTAAGTTGTTATGAGGATCAAATGTAGTAATACATGTAAAGCACTAGGACATAACGACACAATAATTGTGAGCAACTTTTTAGTACTAAGCATAGTATCTTACCTACTGTACATGCTCAATAAATATCTGATTACTAAATATGTTTATAGTGTCCTCGTAGCCCTGCTACAAGGCTTTAGTTAGTAACATTTTCCTTTAAGAATTTTTTTAAAAAGACATTTCGAGTATTTCATCTAATAAGAAAATACTTAACCTCTGCTGTGGGTTAGATTGGTAGCCTAAGGTTATTTATGATGGTGGTGAAGGTGCTTATATTTTTAATTAAAGATGAGTAAAAACTTAAAGCAGATGTTAGCAGCCTATAATTACTTTTTTAGAATAGAAGCCATTTAAAATGGGTTTATGTCTGTTCAGTACTGTGTCATTCATATTTGAATTGACATTGAAAGTTTTGTACGCTTCCTGTCGAGGGAAAGATCCTTATAGCAGACCTAAAGAGACATCATTTAACAATGTTTTTAATTGTTTTTCTCTTTTTTAGTTGGCTGGGGAACCCCCAAAATCACTAGACTTCCAAAACTTGAGCCTCTTGGTGAAACACGTCATAATGGTAATACAAAAGGATCTGTTTCAAATATCATCTATACATATTACATCCACTTTTCTTTACCTCATAACTTCAACAAGCTTATATTTTACTTTTTGAACACTCTCAAATCCACAGCCATCCTTTTTCATTATACTGTTTAAAAGTTGTATTTAATTTTTATTCTTAAGTGCACTTTGCATCTGTATAAAAAGAATCATAGCTTGTGTTTATCCATGATGTATTTATGCAAATAGTTATGAAAAAGGGAAAGGTTGTAAAACAATCTAAATATTAGACATTACAATTATACTTACAGTGTTAAAAAAAAATCTGCAGCATCCTATATATGCTCAATATATTCAGTGGTAATGCCACATAATTTCTCTTTCTACTCCTAATAAGACATCCTGCTACTGAATATTAAGATAAAGTAAAGGTCAACACAATTTGTAAAATCTGAGATCAAATCAGCCAAATAAAGTTCTGCTAAATAGAAAGTAAGTTACCAAAGGCTTTATTGAATTAAGGAACAATTTCTTTGAAAAAAATTAACATGCAATATTCTAGCCAATTTTTGGCATTAGAACTCCAGGACATGAAAACTAAAGAAAGAACAATTGGGAGTACTAGAAAACTGCCTTACAAAACAGGCAGAAGTTCTGATTACAAATCATCAGTCTAGGTTTTTCAATAAAATATTTCTAGAATATAAAAGAACAATTATATACAATTTTAGCTCAATAAACTTGTTCATTAGGAACATTTAATTCCCTTCTTGATGGCTCATCTATAACTTAGTTTCCTAAAGAGTTCACTTAGTAGAAAAAAAGTCAGAAGTTTAATCTTTAGAAAAACATTACCATATAATTTGAAATTATGTCAAACTATATAAAATGTTTTTATTCAAAAACTACATAAATATAAATGTGCTATTTACTTTCTTTTTCAAAATTCTGTAGGTCAGTAGCGAAATATTTCTTTATAATCATTAGTGAAAATTATTTTTTTCCTTAAATTACTAAAGACAGAAAAGTTTGTCCTTAGACTCTATCAGAATTACTTAAATAGTATTTCCAGTGGAATCATATATATAGTCTGTTTGGTTTACTGACTTTACATCATGATGTTTTTATTGACTATAATAGGTTAGTCCCTATTTTATTAGGTGAGTATGACTCTGAGTGAACTTGAGTACATTAGAATACATTATCATTTTAAATATTCAGTGTATTAGAAAAAAACTAGGTATTGTTAGTATGTGTGTATTTGTATATATATATATACACACACACACATACATACATAGAGAAAAATATTAATTTCTCTTAATACACATATTTTTTCTCTTACTGATCTCATCATTCAGCAAGCAACTATTTTGTATTTGACACCAGCTAAAACATTAGTAATAGCAAGATGAATAAGACATTCATTCTGCCTTTGTGAAGATCCTAATCTCATAGTAAAGAAGACAGTAATTCATCTTACTATATAGCATGTATGATGACAATAAGTTCCATGCTGTAGAATTGGAGTACTTTGTACAAACTGCATGGGCGGTTAGGAAAATTGGCATTAGAACTGGGTCTTCAAAGAATGAGAAGAGTCAGTAAGGAGAAGAAATAGTCTATTCAATGGTAGGGAGTTAGGAAAGAACATTGTTTATTTGCTTCCCAGAGAAAGCACTATAACTTTGCAAGTTTTACAATATCTATTATTTTTTCCCATAAATTTTAAGTCAAAGTATATCTAACCTCGGTTAAAAAAGTGTACAATAAACTCTGTTTTATTAATTGGGGAAGAAATCAGGTGTAATAAATTAAAAATCTTAATACAAAAACCTTACATTAAACAGTTTTTAGGGTTTATTACAAGATGTTCATCCGAGGTCCTGATAGGTACCAATTACATAATTGCATTCTCTTCTTTTTCTAACTTTGTACACATTTTTTTGCTTTTATATATCCAGAAGCATATTGACAAAAAGTTGATGGTGGGTGGACAACCATCTACTTATATGATGAACTAGACTAGATAATTAAAAATCAGTTGCAATTAGTTTGGCACTTCAAATTTACTGAGTTGAAAAACAATTTGCGATAGTCAGACTGGGAATTTAAGGCAGATTCTTATTTTTAGTTTGATTATAGACATTTATTTTCCTAGCAATGTGATTCTGCTTTTCTAATGCTTGTATTGCCTGCATAGCTTGCTCATTTTAACAGTAAGACGGATGCATTCAGAGAAAAGACTTAACTCAATCTGCACTTTATCAGTACGTTATGTATTATATATTACACATTATGAGAAATGGATCAGAGATTCTGTTAGTCAAAAATGCAAAATGTGCAAACTAAAAAATATAAAGTCCTTCATAAAAATGTATGCTGGAAATTAAGTTGGTCATTTTAGTGGGGCACTAAGATTAACTTTTTTATCTTCTACAACTAAGGCAATAAGAAAAATTCTGCATTCTGGTAAATAAATAGTACAAAATCAACTGCACGAATGTGCTAGTTTCTTGGGAGGGAGACTTTTTTGCATGTGCATTTGATTTATCTTTTTAGAAAGGTATTTTTAAATTTCAGAAGTAAAGGCTTTTAGAAAATATATTAATTCTGGTTTAATTGTGAGTTCTCTTATATGTTAGAATTCTTGTTAACTTTAAATTCAAGATGTTAGAAAAGGAATACTTTAAATTTACCAAAATAATTGAGTGTCTCTGTTATTTTAACTATAGCAATAATAATAACTGCATATACGATGTGCCTGACACACTGCTAAGCATTTTAAGGAAGTGTTCAATTTAAATTCTCCTAAATAACCTTATAAGATGGGCATCAGTATTACCATTTTGTGCATGAGGAACCTATACCCCAGGGTCACATAGCTAATAAGTGGCAGAACTTAGGTCTGTCCTGCTTTGAAACCCATTTAACTAATTATTTAACCCTGCTTTAACTAATTATGTTATACTATTATGTTAAGATTTGTTAAGGCATCCTTGTGGCTTAGTGGTTGCTTTCAATTTATAATTGTTTTAAAATCATTTTCTCTTAATACGTTTTTAATATATTTATTTAAGTGATTCTGAATTCCTATGCTTCAGGATAATTTTAAAGTAATAGAACATAAATTAATTACTTACTGAAGGCTTACATATGCCATTAAATTTATAAGCCAGTTTATGATAATTAAGGAATAGAAATTTATTATAAAGGACAATATAAGAATTTTTTGTATGAACTATGCGCCAAATCACTAAGCTACATTGAAGCATTATTGTAAAAGTCTCCATCTTACAAAAACATTGGAATAATTAATTAATGTTTCTCCTAAAATACCTGGAAGTAACAGCCATTGGGTAAGAGCATGGAGTGTTCAAATACTGACTTATCAGAACTTTAAGAGGTTTATTCTGTTTTAATGTTAATGTGTAGTTGGAAACAAAAATAATAAATATATCCATTAGTTGCAGCTTTTTATTAAGTCAAGTGGAGATTAATATATAATATAAAGTTGGGTGTTTACTGTAGAGGTTGTGTTTTGAATTTATTCAAGTTTTCATGGATTTTGATTTTTTTTTTTTCCTATCTTCTCCACCCATTAACTCCCCTGCCAAGTCAGAGTGTTTCACTTTTTTAAAGGTTTTGGTTCGAAAATAATGAACTGTGTTAAACTATTGATTTACCATAACTGTTTCGTGTTTTTGTTTCCTTTCTTTCCATAGATTTCTATGGGAAGCTGCTGCCTCCCCTGGCTGTGCGACAGAGGCCTAACAGTGATGCTCATGATGTGATCTCATAACCAACTAATATGGACAAGCTCTCTTTATATAGAAAGGTGAACTGAGATGCCCTTCTTTTTCAAAAGAAGAAAAGCAATAGACATTGATGACTGGGGCAATATAACCATATTGATGTCAGTGAGGAGACTAATAGCCTGGGAACTGCCCTGATAATTACTTATCTGTGTTCTTCCTGGTCAACAAAGAAAGGAAACAAAATGACCAGTAGATGATATGAGCATTTGGACCAAGTTAGCAAGATGTAGTGTTAACTCTTTGGTTTTACACATCCCCCACTCATGGGCATATTTCTCAAGGAAAACCTCTTCAGAAAAAGAGCCAGTGGACTCTGCACATTTTCTTTACTATGTGTTTAACAGTCTGTATTTCTATGTATTAAGCATTTTTTGTAAGATACATGTGCATGGAAAGGGAACTCTTGGGAATTTGTAACCAAAATTTTTAACTATTTTTATATTTTTTCTAAAACTTAAGAATTTTAATTACGATAATATTGATTGTGCACTTTTCTATAGATGCTTTGTTTAAATTGTGTCTGGAAAATAAGGTTGATTTACTTGACAGACATGAACTATACAAACGGGATATATTTATATGGCTTGAGGTATGTATTGTAATAGCATTGTTCTTGAAGTATACATCCTAATTTGACCTAATTTAAAAATAATACCTTTTTAAAATAGTATATTCTCATATCTTTATTTTACCAAATTATGTGATTTGAAAGCAGTACCCAAGGAGAATTCAATTGTTATTTGTTTTCTTTGGTGATGATCTCAATAAATGGAAGAGACTTGAAATACTGTTTTAACCTAAATGCTTTTTAAATTAATAAAAATATCTTCTATGAGGTATTACTAAAAGTCCTAATAAACCCTTATTGTAAAGATTAGATCCTTTCAGAGGTCACGTTGTTCCCTGTTACTCCCTTGTTTTGTCAGACGCTGCTGTGAAAGAGCTATTGCTCTTTTAGGTTATTCTAATTCTTCTCTGCCTTGATATTAAAAGACAAAAGACTGAAAAAGCTACTTCAGGTCCAAAATCTTGTGTTTTACAACTCGGAAATAGCTTGGATACTAAAGCAATAAGAGTAAAAATGGTGGTTCAAAATTCTTTTAATCAAAAATAATGCCAAACTAATTTCTCAAGTTAAAATGATAGTACTTCTCTTGCACTTAAGAATGGCATCGATAGGATTTGTCTGGCTTTGGGCAAACTTTTAGATATATTTGAGTACAGATTCATAATGTTGCATTTAATTGAAAGCATACCTTTATATCAAGGTGAAAATACTATAAACAGAACGACTTCTGTATCACTTTGTTAAGATTGGTGCCAACATATACTGGCATCTGATACAGGTAATAACTTTAATATATACATCTAAGGCAATTTTTTTTTTCCTTTTTGTCTTTTTTCGTGACCGGCAACGGATCGCAACCCTCGGTGTTGCGCCCACACCTCGCTCAGCCAGTGAGCAGCCGGTCTGTATGTGGGATCCGAACCCTCAGCGGGAGCACCGCCACACTCCCAAGTGGCGCACTGTAGCAGTGCGCCACCGGGCCGGCCCCTAAGGCAATTTAATATGATTATTTACTTTTAAAATTTTACTTCAGAGCATCACATTTTATTCACATGTTTTTTAACTTCCTAAACTTTAATTAATCAGGTCACTTATTACTCTAGTCAGCATGGTACAGTGTCTTGGAGTTTATACGTCGGACCTACCTACCACACTGAGTGAATAAAAAGCATTCGACTTCAGATATAAATTTCATAACAGCCTAAATTTGATAGGTGGCTGAAGTGTAAGGAAAAGCAACACAGGAAGACCATATATAAATTTTGAAATGGATTTTAGAGGGGAAATTACACACATTCTTGGTTCCTTTTGTAACATATACATTGATTCATTTTTTAAACTAAACCTCATACTTTTGCCATCTTTTTAATATTCATTTAGTTTGAGAGTAAATATGAGTTTTTATTTTTTTGTTTTTTAGCAGTGTTTACTGTATTGTACAGTACTTGCCGAATCCATTTAATAAAAATAAAATGATTTTGAAATTAAATAGGTGATAAAATGGAATCATTGTGTTATATAGCCCACTCAAAAATTAATTTGTATTCTTAAAGCAATCTAAAAATACTTTAAAGAATGTTTTGTAAATTTTAACAATTCAATGACTATTTTGTTATATGCTACATTTTTATTCTATCATCATGAGTTATGACTTTTCATGCAATAAAAATAATTTATATCAATATACTGTTTCTCTTTTCATTTGGTGGATTTAAGTGATTTCCTCTTGGTAATAAAATAAGTAAGCATTTTTATTTTTAGTTTCATTTTTTTAGTGAATGGTCGATACAGGGATCTGAACCCTTGACCGTGGTGTTATGGCACTCTAACCGACTGAGCTAACTAGCCAGCCAGGATTTTTAAATATAATTGTTAAAAGACAATTTAAATCAGTCAGTTAAAATAATGCATTTTTTGTTATTTTACATGAAAAAGTTTTTTCTCTGCAAGTTTTCGTATATATGGGAAAGAATGTGCTTTGGAAGGCAGCTAAAAACAGCATCATTTCACCATATGATTCTAGATGTTTAGGTGTCTGTTTTTTGTTAAAGCTACTGGTCAACAGATACATTTTTATTTATTTAAAAGTTAATCTTATATGCCTTTATATATAAATACATATGTATATAATATATACACAATTGTAGGTAGTTGATGTCAAGTATAAAACTATGCATAGAAACACTAGAAAAATGTTGCTAAATGCTAATAGTGAATTTTTTTAGTTATCGGTTGTATGTTTTCCTCAATTTTTCAAACTATTTTTGTAATTTGGTTTACTTTTTTAGTGGAGGAAGCAAGTTTATAATTTCGTATAAATTATTTAAGTGCCATTTTTTTTTTTTGTAAGTTTGAAATTAAATGCTCTTTTAAATGCCAAATGAAAGACTAGAATTTTCTTAATATGTAAAACCTCCTGTGAATAGCCTGGAGAAGTTCATCTATAGAATACACCATTATATTTGCAGCTGATCTTTTACTAAGTGTTCTCTTACTATGACAACACTTTGATATGATACTCAGTTTGACATGCTATGCCATTCATTTTACTCGACTTCTCCCATTTCAACTAAAGAAATCAAATGCTTCCAGGTGGCAAAAGTTTTCCAAAAGTGAAACTGCTTATACAAATAAATCTGTAGCTTGCAAATATTATTATTCTTTTCTTTAATAAGTAAGTTTTTCTCTAGAGGATGCTTTGGCTACCAAGTTTACGCTAATACTGATTATTTAATTTATCAAGTAATATGTTCAAACTGATCAAA
The DNA here is from genome assembly GCF_000696425.1 of Galeopterus variegatus. Classification (NCBI taxonomy): domain Eukaryota; kingdom Metazoa; phylum Chordata; class Mammalia; order Dermoptera; family Cynocephalidae; genus Galeopterus; species Galeopterus variegatus. Next base: position 267,152 of record NW_007726581.1, read on the forward strand.
GAACAAATCCAGGTATTTCGAAACTTTTAAAGTATGATATAGGATATCAAAATAGCAATAATCTTTTAGCTTTGTAGAAACAGAATAATAGAAGCCTGTTTTTTTGTTTGTTTTTGTTTTTTGTTTTGTTTGAGAAAAAAAGGAAGTTAGAAATAAATGAATTCCTTTTAATGAAGGGGATCAGCTTATGACTACAGGGAAAATAAGGAAGAAATCATTTGCTTGGTTAGCGCCTAAGTTGTAAATTCCTTCTATGCACTGATGAGGAAACAGAATTTGTGACCTAGGTAAGTGAATCAGTGGTCTCCAAATTTTTAAATAATACATCCTATCTGTAAATATTTTTAATATACATTTTGTTTAAATTATTGTATTAGTTTGCTAGGGCTGCCATAACAAAGTACCTCAGACCAAGGTGGCTTACGCAAAAGGAGTTTATGTTCTCACAGTTCTGGAGTTTGGAAGTCTGAGACCAAGGTGTTGGCTGGTTTGATTTCTGTAGAGGCCTCTCTCCTGAGCTTATAGATAGCCGCAGCCTTGCTATGTCTTCACATGGCTTTTTCTCTCCATATGCGCCCCTGGTATCTCTGAACACCGTGTTCAATTTTCCTCTTCTTACAACTTAATTAATCACCTCTTTAAAGACCCCATCTCCAAATACAGTCACATTCTGAGGTACTGGGGGTTAAGGCTTCAACATATGAATTTTGGTGGGACAAATTTCAGCCCATAAAAGTTATATCCATGCTCTACTGCACTATGTACATTTAAAATATGGTTCCCTGAAAAAAGAAATTTAAGAAAAATAGATAAAACTAAATAAAAATAGAAATCATTATATTTACTTTCTAGTTGCAGTGGATTGTCTGTTGGAGTTTATACACACTAACTTGGAACCCTAAATTAATGAAATGAGAGGCTCACCTGAGGTTAAAGTACGATATTGCCTACAACTATGATGTGTTCTCTAGCATCGATCACAGGTTTCTCTGTTGTGTTTTTCTACCATATTTTTAAGGAGCTAAGGGCTCTCATGACGTGCAATTACTTTACTACAAAGTCTGTCCTCCCTTTTGACAACATAAACCTCTATATGAAAATGAAAGGTTTTGAGACATGTTTTATGTAAATGTGAACATTCATAACAGATAGCTAGTTTAAGAGATAGTCTGTCAAGTGTACTTATTCTGAAACACTTCTTAGATCAACTTACTTCACAATAAAATTGCTGAGGTACGTAAAAATTCTTTTCCTGCCTGGAGTTAAGTACTTATTAAGCTGCTTGGTTCTTTAACACTCTAATACTACTACTAATAAAAACTAACGTAATTTCTGGTACTTGTGTCAGCTCAGTTTCTTATCTCATGTCTGCAGTGGTTTAAAACAAGTCTGCTACTAATAGTTTCTTCCTAAAACTTAATGTGGAGCATTGTTTCTTCTTCAGTAGCTATTTGGGATGGGGGTTGGGGGCAAATCCCTCAACATCCTCATGAGACACAAATATTGATTCTAGATAGATTACAGGTTACACATAAAATATCAGACTATAAATATATATGTATTTATAAAAGCGGGTCTGAAACAGAAGTGGCTTTCCTCTGTAGGAAGAAATTTATAAGCTTGAAAGCAATGGAATCAATAACAAACTCAAGTAATTGATAATGCATAAAAGTTTAAAATATTTTCACACTTCAAATGGTTGTAAGAAAAATCAGGAAAGTATTTAAAAATGTGACATGGTTAACATCTTTAATATAAATATGAATAAAATAGCACTAAGACACTTGTAGGTAAGTGGGCATGAGCAAGTAATTTATTTAAAAAACAGTAAGATTTGAAATCCTACCCATACTAAGAACATAATTATAATTTTTAAGATTATCAAAAATACAGATAAAAATTCCTGAACAAATTCATGAATATGCTAAAAGTCACAGAATAGAACTAATAAAACCTCTTCAAATATAAAACATCATCTTTCCCTAATATGTGATTCTTACTACCTACTTAAAAGTCTTATATGTCTACATTGCAAATATAATACTACTGTATTAATTCATTAATTACAACATTTTGTAATGAGCATAGGAAAATAAAGTAAAATCTCTAAGTATAGAGGCTGAAAAGTAGACTAATGACTTTTCCACAAACATCCAACAGATGGCTTACATTTAATCATTTCACTCCTGAATACCACATGTTCTTTTGTAACAAATCTAAATTCTAACAAGATGTATTTTTACATTACTGGGAAACTTGTTTGTATATGTTAAGCTTCAAATCACATCAGTAGTTAAGACATTTGTCTTTTTACATGGTGGTAAGACTTGTACCTATTACATATACCTATATTGATATTCTGAGCATCAAGGGCCAACTCAAAATGATGATGCTTATTAAATGTCAGGGATGGTTTTAAGCACTGAATTTCTCTGAGAAATTGCTGATTGCTGCTACAAGGGATAGTTACTAAAGAGCATCACCAAAAGACCAAATAAACTGCTATTCCTATCAGAATGGATGCAATAAATACCTTCCTAATAACCATTAGCACTTGTAAAGGTGAGTGAGGAGGCTAGTGTGGAGGGTCATTTTGGTCTTCAAACATTGGTATCAGAACATGATGATAATAATCACATTGATTATGATAGTGAAAATAATAGAGGCAGCTAACATTCGGGCATTTACTGTTTCCTAGTCTGTGCTAAGCGTTTTATATGTACAACGTATTTCAATGTAATCATTTAACTATCCCTCCCCATTAATAGGACAGATTATCCCCATGCGCCAGCTCTGATACAGGGATCCGAACCTGTGACCTTGAAGTTATAAGACTGCGCTCTAACCAACTACGCTAACCAGGTTTCTGTACGACCTACTGGGCTAATAAGGTAAGCGTACTTAATATCTTTTTCACCATATTTCACACTTTTATCCTTTAGTACTGAATTCATGGGCTAACGGAGATTTGGTAGACTAATTCAGTAACTAGCTTCGCCTTTGAGAAGTTTAAAACAATGTTCATACAACATAACCCAAAGATTCATTCTTTTACTGAATCCCACGCACATAGACTGTTCAGCGCGTTATGTAACTTTCTACGGACTAGCAGCCCGAAGTTCAGCCCAAGGGCTCCGGCCACGCCCAAGGAGTAGGCGTGGACTTCGCCGGCGGCCTCCCCGCCCTTGGAAATCCCCGTCTCCACCGGCAACCCGCCGAAGTAACTTCGCGCATGCTTCTCGCGGGACCTAATCCGTTTTGGCGAGATTTCTATAACGCAGGCAAGACAATATCTCGCGAGAACTTGAACCGGAAAAGTGGAAGCGTATTCCCGCGAATTCCGGAAGTCAGGCTGTTCTTTCAGTTCCTTGAAAGCTTTTTGATATCGGTTACTGTGGACATATTTGGAAGCCTTCGGCAGGATGGTGCTGACCCGGGTGAGGCCTGGGGCGTGGCCGGGCGCTTCTGGCCCAGCCACACTTTTCTACATGGCCGAGGTGGGGAGGGAGGGGACTCGGATGGGGTAACCTCGCTTTTGGCCGCCCTTTCGCGATATCCGAGTTTCCTTGGCTTCGCTGTCCAGATCCCTGGGATGATGCTGAGTTCGTTGACGCTTGCTCGTGAGCCGTCTGTGTAGTTTTCTCTCAAGGCCTCCCTCTGTCCCCGGATAAATGCTCCCTTCAGTCCAGCCCGCCGACTTCTAATACCTACTCCCTCCAGCTTCGAGAAGAGTGTAAGCTCCTTGAGAGCTGAGACTTTGTCTTCTGTGTCACTGCTGTATCCTAGGATCTTGCAACAATGTCTGTTCCATAATAGGCCTTCGCTACACTTTTCTTGGATGGGTAAATGAAACAATTGCAAGGAAATGTCAAGAGGAAACTAGATTGACTTTTTTCCTAAATAAACGAATTATTTTGGAATAATTTTAGATTTACAGAAAATTTTCAAAAATAGAAGAGATCCCCTATGCCTTTCACCGTGTTCCCCCTGACGTTAACATCTACAGTGGCATTTTAAAATTAGTTTTGTTCCTTTTGACACAGTTTCCTTAGCACCATGAGATTGCGCTTTAACATTTGCTTGACATTTGGACAATAATCATTGCGAAGAACTGCCCTTTTTCATAGGTAGAATATCCCAATACAATTTTCTTACACGTAAGGTATTGCTCCCCCAGTGAGAACTGGTAATTATCCATAAGAAGTGTTCTCATCTTAAAAAATAAAAAGACTGCTAATGTTGAAGTTCAATAAATTTGTAATATCAGTGTGTGTCAGCAACTTTTCTTATCGTCATAGCTGAAAACAAAATCAGACGGGAAGCTTGCAAAACAGATTTGCAAAGCTGTGTTGGATCATTTTGAAAAACAGTACTCCAAAGAACTTGGAGATTCCTGGGATACAGTAAGGTTAGTATATTTCATCTCTTGATGCTTTATGATACGACAGAAAAAGTAAAGTATATAATATACCTTTTTCGGGGAAGGATGCTGTGAGGATAAAAGGTAAAGAAATCTAAACTGGCTACTCTTTCCTATTGCAGCTGTAGAAAGAAGAACTAAGAGGAAATAGGTTGAATTATAGGATGATAGAAAGGGGAGGAAGAAACGTGGTAGTGATTGTAAGCAAAAATTTTTATAACCTTCCTTTGAGCAATTGCTTTCATCCTTGAAATAGGAATGCCCACCAGTTTGACAAAATTAATTATACAGTAACAGAAAAATCTTAAAACTTGAGGATATTTGACTAGTTTTTGAAATTCAGAAGATTGTATACCAAATCTTTAAAGCCAATAACTGCTTTATCTTACCCAAATCACTTTATTCGGTAATCATCTTCCCTGTTATGTCTGTGGCTGACTATATTTTGAACGTATGCACATGTATACACACACCTTCTTTAAATGTATTATAAAAAATAGAAATAAGAAACGTTTAATGCATGACAGTTACAGAAGTTTAATTTGTATGTTTGGAGAGTTTTGCAGTTGGTCAGAATGTTACCTACGGGTTCTTGATATTAAGTGCCTGATACAATATACAATGCCCTCCCAAGTACAAAAAGCAAGACAGTACCCATGTCTAGTTTGCATGCATTCTAGTGTTCCTGGGGGAGGTGGGGGGAGTGGTGTGTTTACAACTATGTAAACTGCCAGTTCAGTAAGTATTATGATATAAGTAGGCTTTGTCTTATCTAACAAAGCCTGAGGGTGCCAGTGAAAGACTAAGAAGAAGCCTGCACTTGGTAACTTAGAGGAGTGACTGGCAAAAGGAACTATAGACACTCCAGGCTGAGGGAAGAGGGTGCCCTGCACCTGAAGTTAGGGGCAAGAGCTCAATACATTTTGCAAAGGGAGAAAAAAGTTATATGGCTGCAGATGATATATGGAACTTGATTCAGACTGTAATTTCTCATATGATTGTCTTATTCTGTTGCTTCTTGGTTTGACTCAATAAGCATTTCTTTACAAAGGACAGCTTTAAGCATTTTTTTTTTTTAACAGATTAGTCAACAATTTGGGCTGATAAAGATCATAAAGTCTGAGGTGGTTCTAAGATAATTTCAGGACAATTACGCTCTTTTAGAAACTCATAAATTCTGTAATAATGAAAACATAGTTTATGTAGTTGTGGTTTTTATTTCAAAACTAGATTTCTAAATGGGTGTCTTCTCACACCAAAAGAAAGACCAAGTGTGTAATAAATTCATGAGGTTTTCAGTCTGTAAAGGTACTCAGAACATCCAAATAACCAAACAGCTATTACGTGCTTATTATGTGCTAGGCAATACCGATTTATATGAACCTCAGAACAAATCTATGAGGTTCATTTTCCGTTTTTCACCCGGGGATGTTGCACAGAGTTTAAGTAACTTGCCTAAGTTCATTAGCTAGTAAGTGGCAGAGCTGGGACTTGTGCTTAGGCTCTCTGACTCAAGAACTCCCAGTGCTAACCCTTGTTCTATATTGTCTCTCATACCTGGGATGTAATTAGGCGTACTTGGGTGATTCAAAAAAAAAAAAAAGATTTCAAGTGGTATTTTGTCTATAGACTTTATAGTAATCTGGCTACTCATTTTTCTATTGAGTGTACTCAGACAGACTTATAAATTATTTGACCCTGAATGAAATGAGCAGTGAACCTCAAATCATTTAATTAGCTGTGCCTTCTGCTTCATCTACCTTTTTGTTGGATTTTCATGGTAATTTAATTTTTACATAAACATGTGCTAAATTTGTCATAGGCAAAATGGAGGCTTCTCAGCTTATAAAATAGTCTGAGCGTGGAAGATGGCATGGGGAAGTAAGAACAGAGTTAAATATTTTGTTTTTTAACTATTTGCAAGACATAATATTGCACTTGCAGAGTCTATTTACTTCCAGGGAAAGTTGTGTGCTTTTTTTTTTTTTTTCATATCTAGAAAGTAATATACTCAATATTTTTAGTTTCCTGTAGTGGTGGGAAGATTTAGTATTTATTTTAATGTTACTGTTTTGTAATAATCTTTCTTGCTGAGTTATTCTCTGAGCAGCTTTTCAAAGCTGGAGTTTATCCTGGTTCAATTTTTGCTTTACTTGTTGCCTACATGTTCTTCTTCATGTTAGCCCATTAATGGCATGACCTTAAACTTCGATCAATATGCTGTCATCTCAATTTCATTTTCTCCTTTCTCCTCCATACCTTCACTACCTTTGTGGTAAAGAATTAACCTTCCTCAAAAATAGGCATTTTACCTTCAGCTCCTCGGAGGTGATCTCTAAGCCCTTTGAATGTCCTGCCTGATAAGAGTGTCTCTGGGGGCTTAAGCCATAACTGATAGTCTAACAGTGTGATTTATGGTGGGGGCTGTGGACCACAGATATCAGCTCAAGTTCCAGTGGCTGGAGACTAAAAATCAGCTGTATGAACCGTCAGTCATGTGTATGTAGCCAAGCCTTAATAAAAACTGGACACCAAGGCTTCGGTGAGTGTCCCTGGTTGGCAGTACTCCTGTGTACATTGTCACATATCATTCCTTGTTCATGATTCCACTGGAGGGGACAACTGGAAGCTTTATGCTTTGAATTTTTGAGGCCTCTACACCATGAATCTGTTCCCATGACTGATTTTAATCCTGTATACTTTTACTGTAATAAATTGTAACCATACTGTGAGTATCACTGCTTTCTGTGAGTTTTTTGTGTCCTTCTAGTGAATAATTAAACTTGACAGTGGTCTTGGGGACTTCCTAATTATGTGCTACCACACACTTCTGTCCCAATCAAAATCTAAATGGCTACCAAATGCTATTGCTTCTACCTGAGACATTTCTTAATTTGAATCTCTCTTTTTATCTCTACTGCTACTATTCAGCTACACCTTCATCATCTCTTTATTTCTTTATTTTTTAATATGAGATGTTGCAGAGTGATGGAGGGGAAGGAAGAAAGGGGCGGGGCTGGCTCAGGGCTGGCTCCTTTCCTGGCTTGGATGCAGATGGGGTATGCCGATGGGAGTCCAGGGGGGCTCCCAGCCTCCACTGTGTGGCTTCATCATCTCTTATCTGTCATATTGCAACAGCCATAGTCTCCCATGTTTATATTTATTTGTTTGCTTATTTTATCAACCACTTTAATGGCACCATGTGCCAGGCAATTTTCCAATCACTTTACAGATGATAATCCTCTGTACAACCCTCTGAGGTAGTTATTATTTCCATTTACAGATAGGAAAGCTGAGGCACACAGAGGTTAAGGAAGTTGCCTAAGGATACACAGCTCACATTTGGAAGAGCCTTGGGAGTTTGTCTCATCTAGTCTGTCATGCTGCTTCTCTGTGCTGCCATATTCTGTTGTGTCACTCCTTGAATACAAACCTCCTTTGGTCCCCCACTGTCTGTAGTATTATGTTTAGACTAAAGATCTTATCATGACTAGAGAGGCTCCTTCATGCCTTTGGGACTGGATGAGTTGTTCCCTCTGCCAGGAATGCCCTTCTACTTTCTCCCTCTATACAGTGATTAGGAGTGTGGGTTCAGATCTCACCTCTGCATCTTGTAGCATATGACCTAGGTAAGTTACTGAACATCTCTGTGCCTCATTGTCGTTATCTTAAAATGGGAAAAAATAGTACCTATTTTATGTAATCATTTGAGACAATAAAATGAATAATTTTTCAAGATTGTATAATTATTCAAGAATGAATAATTCTTTCAAGATTGTATTGTGGTATACCAACTTGCTCAGCTCTTCCTGACAAGGAAGGGTCTTGAAAAAGCAGTACCTTAAGATTTTGGCAAGTCACCAACTTACTACAGTTTAGAGAGTATTTATGTACAAGGCATTGTGCTGAGCACTAAGGATACAAAGATGGACATAAGATGGACATATCCTGCCCTCAAGCATATGTATGAGGGGAGGATTAATTGAAAATCTTTATGAACTTTGGAAATTTTATGTGTACTTTATAGAATGCAAAACAAAAACACAAACATTTAAGTCTGGCCTAACATTCTTTTATTTAGACACTGTCCTCACTGTATGTTCACATAACAGAGAGGAAAAAATTATATAACCAGATGGTATCACCAGAATCTGTAAAAGGGGATAGAGTGGGGTGGTTAGGGAAGAGAGAAGTAAACTAGTATTTAGATTTCTGTTTTTTCCCATATTTTGGCTTTACACACATTTTTAACCTTAATCTGTGCAAATTCCTGTGAAGTAGTAACTTTTAGCCCCTATTAAAGTCAGAAGTTAGAACAATTGCCAGGTGTCTCAGAATTATGGCTAATCCAGGCCTATGACTTAAAAGTCCATGCATTTTTCTCTGCCATCTGTGCTGCTGTGAAGGGTCTGGAGGCCCAGCCTTGAAAGTGTATGCACAATTCCCCTAATAAAAGGGACTCCATATGTTCAGACTTTTTAGCCTTTTATTGTTTCTCCCAGAAACACAAATCTTCACACAGGACTTTCTATCTGAGGTACTATGGACAACAAATCTGGACATAAATTGCCCTTCTATTAGAAACAAAGAAAAACATTGCCAAGGAGTAGGAAGCTATTAGCGCATCATTAGAATCTGTGAAGAGTAAAAACAAAATGGCTTGAAAACATTTTGGTGTATTTCCATGAATTAATTTATTCTTTTCTAAACCAGGCTTTTACAGTCAATTTAATGAGCACCCTCTAGTGGATAATAATAGCACTAAACCAAGGGATTGCTATTTTTTTAACCATGGAATTTAAATTGGTTTTGTAATCTACAGGGATATACCAACTGTGCTTAGCAATTTCTAAGTGATTTTTTAAATCATCATAATTATATAGGAAGGTAGAGTATAGAATATTAGGAGAAAAGAATAGTCACAGAAAAGTTGAATGAAAATCGTAGTGTAAAATAGCATTGTTCAAATAATACATTATACACGTTTTTAAGATTTAAGTTAACTAGATTTTAGTTTTTTAAATGCTTGAATTTTATTAAAATAGTAATTAGTCCAGAGATCTGTGAATCAAACTCTGATTTAATTAATTTACTCAGGGACTTAGGCCCCTGGCACTTAAGTCAGGGAAACAGAAAATTAAGTTAAGGTCCCCTAAAAATCAGTTGGGAAAATAAGTAAACAGACAAGGTGACCTTTGCTGTGCTGAATTAATAAAGCTTCATTGACTATTTTTCAAAGTTCACTCATTCCTGTGTACCATCTGTTCAGTTTTACTTAATATTTGTCTTTTAATTAGTTTTAATATTCATCTTTTGTTTCTTAGAAGTTTGTATATAAGCTAATTTTGTATCATCATCAGTAGATAGATGTGACTAGCATAAAGTCAATGCACAGTATATATTTAGAGAATGAGTGAATGTTGGCAAGAAGACAATACTGACAGCATGTTGGAGGTAGGAGCAACAATGAAAAACTTTCTAAAGGATTTGCAGGCACAGGCAAGTTACAGCAATCAACTTCCAGATCCTCAACTTTCATGTATGCTCTTTCAGATAATTGCTCTTCTCCCCTCTGTACCTAAGCGGTTACTTACTCTCCTTTTCCATCCTGCCTTTCTCCAATTTTCCTTCTCCCATTTTGCAAAGAAAGGCATACTTACACCATCCTGACTTCTGTACTGCATTCTTCCAGGTTGTCAAAACCTCCACCTTCTGGAGACTGTTGGAATTTCAGTGTAAGAAAGTGAATGACTCCTGAGTAACAAATTCTTTAACAAGTTAAGTGGTTTCCAAGTTTTGCTTTCAACAAAAGTAAAGGAGCCTCAATTGAATTGTTAGCTAACAATTATTTAAAATATTTTTGATGATAGGTTACTGTATTAGTCTATTTCTGTTGCTTCTAACAAAATGCCCGAAACTGGGCAATTTGTAAAGAAAAAAACGACATTTATTGCTTACAGTTTCTGAGTCTGGGAAGTCCGAAGTTCATCTGGTGGTGGCAATAGTGACCAAGTGGTCTCACCTTGCAAGGTCATGGAAGCAGAGAGAGCAAAGAGAACAGACAGTAACCTTCTCATTCACTCTCTTTTTAAAGCCCTCAGAACCATGCCCTGGACCACCATTATTAATTTATTCTCCAATGCACAGTTCTACAGTCCAATCACCTCTTCAAGGTCCTATCTTTCAGTTACCACAAAAGGATTTCCCACCCTCTTAACGGTCACGGTGGGGGCCAAGTTTCTAATACATAAAAATTGGAGGACACAATTCAAGCTTCAGTAAGTTTTGGGTGGACATAATAATCCACTACAGTCACTAAGTAATTTTTGCATATAACTCAAAAAGAATTGAAAGAAGTAGGAGACATCAATATAACAAAATATATTTAATTCTCATCTATTTATTTAAGTGAAGGTTTATCTCAGCACTTAGAAAAACACAAAATAGGAATAAAATTGATGTTGAACCCTGACTCATTCTGGTAAGAAATTATATTCCTCTATGGATATATGGAAACAAAAGCTCATTTCATTAAGAGATCTATTTCTTATCAATTTTTACTCTTTGTGTTTAATAATTATCAATTTTATAAATTGTTTTGATTGATTTTGTACTAATAATGTTATTGATAACTTAATCCAGAAATTACCATTTTATCACTTAGGGATTTAAGACCATAGGAAAAACAAATTTAATGTGTGTGTGTGTGTGTCTATGTGTCTGTGTGTACATGCCAGAGAAGAATAAGAGTTATTAAAAAAAAAAAGACTTCAAGCATAAAAATATATTAAGATAAAGTTATATGATGTAGAATATAAATAAAAAGAGGAAAAGGAACAGTGCAAAAATTCTGTTAAAGAAGAATCAGTCCATGAATTTTTAAATGGACAATGATGGGTATCAAAAATCACTCTGTTTAGATTCCATTGGATACACTTTAAGAAGTGACATAATTTGTATTTAAAATGTCAATTTTTATAGTATGTTGGAAATTGCATCCTTAAACATATGGTGAAGATTTTGATGTCAACTTAAAATGTGTCAAAGGGTAGATAGTTTTTGTTCCAAAATGACATTAGTGGATGTACTAGCAAAATATTTGCAGGTCACTGACCTTGTGGGCCTCAGTTCTGCTGGCTGCTGATGTACGTGACTTCTGCGGCCTTGAAGACCCGTAAATGGAACAGCTTCAGACTAATCAAGAATCTTGGGAGGAGGCCTGGAGTGTGGCTCCTGGCCACTGTCTTCTTGAGTCTTCTAATGTATGCTCTCCGTCTGTTGCCTGCTGGGCTACTTCTCCATGCTCAAAGCTTTGGACTCCAGTAGCCACTGCCCTTCCAGTCCCAAGGTAGCAGCCCACCCAGTGCAGAGTGTGTGTGTGTGTTGTGGGGAGGAGAATGAAGATCAGTGGCAGGTGGGTGCAGGGGAAGCTGTAAGACCCACATTCATACACGGCTTTGCTTTCTTAGGTCTGGGAATCACCGGCCTGAGCAGCCTTAGCAGTCCCTTTTTTGAGTTGGTCCTGTTGCAGTTGGTCCTATAGGCAAAGTATCACAAGATATTTCCATTGTTAGAGACAATCTGCTTCAAGTAGGTCAGGGCTACTCGCACTAAGTGAGGGTTGGGATGGAAATTCTCTTCCCCTCTCCCTTGTGTGCACTAGTGCTGCAGTATCAGGGTCTCACACTTTGGGAATCACTCCTGTTAGGCTTTAAAGCTGGCCTGATTTTGAATCAGATACTTGTGTTACTAGTGACATGACCTTGGGTAGGTTGCTAAATCTCTGAAAGCCTCAGTAATCTAAGGTCTAAAATGGGGGTGATAGCTGCCTCTCAAAGTTGTTGTGATGCTTAAATGAGGTAAGCATGCAAAGTGAACATTATAAACATCCAACCAGTAACTTTATTAATAATAATATCAGGGTTAAGGTGCAGCAGGTAGACTGGGTGGTAGGTGGAAAGGCTTTTTTGGGAGAATAAAACCCCCGAGGGGAGTACAGGTGGGTGAGAGAGGAAAGGTCATTCTAGGCAGAGGTAGCAGTTTATGCCAAGACTAATAAAGGGTAAAGAAACTTGTTCCAGGAAACTCAGATAGTTCAGTAGAGCTGCGTGTAGGTCAGGAGGGATCAGAAATTTTATTTGTTTTAGTCAAGGCATTATTTTGTCTAGGTATTATTGAATGAGAATAATTTCCAAAGATTTCTTCCTTACTCTGCCATAAGTACATGTTTTTAAATCTGATTGCACTCTCCCCCTCCCCCGCCCCCCAAAGTCTTTCAATGGCTTTCCATACTTACAAGAAAAAAAATTTAAAGTTGATCATATTATACTTGGTCCATATAATCTTTTGCAACGAGCCACATTAGACTAATAGTTCCCCAAATGCACTGTTCTTCATCACACCTGTGTGCCTGTACGTGTGCTATTGCCTTTGCCCTGGAATCTCCTTTGTCTTTTCTCCCTGTGACTAATTTCTACTTATCCTTAAAGATTTAACATATTGGACAATATACAAAAATCAATACTGTTCCTAAACTAACAATTCTTTTTAACAATAAGCTTCAAAGAAAGTATAGAAGATTAGTAACCTTTACTGAAGAACAGGAAAGACTGAATACAATAAAGATGTTAATTCTCTCTAACTTTAATCGTTTAATATAATATAGTCAAGGTTACTATATCTCTATATATACACTAATATTGTATAAATTATTTTTAATCGACCAATTGATTCTAATATTTATTTGGAAGAATTAAACATTCAAGAATAGCTTTGACAATTCTAGAGAGATAGCAAATAGAGATTTGCCCTGTATGATATTAACCAATTGAAAGTGTCCTACCCTTTGTTAGCTAAGGGGTGGACATAAGATGTAAGCCATGCCACTCTAATCTGTATAATTAGATTATGTTTCTGACCATTGCTGTTACTCATGACTCATAACACTGGAGAGGTTTTCATCCAGTTTGGAGGGTAAGATTAGTAGGGACTGCTATAAGATTTATTAAGTGACATTTACAGATTTCTCTTTGGGATCCATTTTAAAGTGGTAATTCCCAAATTGTGGTCCTGGGGATCAGCAGCATGAGTATCACTTGAAAACTTCTTAGAAATGCAAATTTCAGGCCCTACCTCAGACCTATGGAATCAGAAACCCCAGGTGGCGCCAAGAAGTTTTTTACAGACCCTTGATGCATTCTAAACTTTGCAAACCTCTTAAGGAAAGAGGGTATCATTTTCCAAAACAACTGAAACAGATATGACAGGCTCCTATGACATACCATAGTAAGAGGCAGTGAAAGGAGAAAGCAGTTTCATGAATTAGCCCTAAATTGAAATTCACATGGCACACTTCGAGTCACAGGTGTTACATTTCAATCCAGCCATTCCTCACATAGGTGACTCCAGGGTGAGTAGCAGCTGGAATTTATTTAATTGACCATAGTTAATGAGGCTCCCAAATAACTCAGCTAGAAAGGTCAGCTAGTAAATAAATTAAAATTTCCTGCTGTATCATCTGTCAGTTGATGTGAGCTTATGATTGTCAAGAGATCTAACTGTTGGACTGAATACAAATTTAGGAAGGTAAAAGTGTTGGGGGAAAAGCCTGCACCATCAGTCCATAAGTGATTTTAAAATCATCTTTGGTTTTGTATCATCTGAGCCACTCATCACCTCATTAACTCCGTTACTGTAGAGTTCGGTGTAATAAGCTTTCCTTACCTTTTATCTTCATCAGGGGAAAACCTCAATAATCATTTCTTCAAACACCCTTTAAATAATAGTATTTTCCCCTCCAATATTAATAGTCTCTTGTTTTAAATTTTGTCTCCAAGAAAAACACTTCCTTGTGCAAAGAGTGATGGACAAAAATTCAGAGTTACGTAAAGGCAGGCCATGTTTTTTTGGCAGGATGGATGCAGTGTGGATGAGGCTGAGGCAAGTGATGCATACCCCTTCAGTGCAGAATTTAGGGGACCCCCCAAAACTCAGTAATCATAATATATTTTACTGATCAAAATTATTTTTTTAAAAGCTATGATGAACAAAATATCAAGTTTTTAAGTAAAGGTAGGATCATAACAGTGCTGGGTTGAACCATATCAGAGCCACATGAGGTGAAAGGAATAGTCAGGTATACTGATCCAGTCTCTGAAGATCACAGGTAAGTGAAATGTAAAAGTAGTACCACCTTCACCCAATTAGTAATATAAAATTGTATTGGTCTGTGTAATATTAATGTTCCTTTTTTTTTCTCTTTTTCTGTTTCTAGGGATATACTAATATCTCCATCATGCTGGCAGTATGCTGTCCTGCTTAACCGATTCAATTATCCTTTTGAACTGGAAAAGGATTTACATTTGAAGGGTTATCACACACTTTTTCAAGGATCTTTACCTTACTGTTCTCAATCAATGAAGTGTTACCTTAGCAGAACTCCAGACCGAATGCCTTCAGAAAGGCATCAGACTGGAAACCTGAAAAAATATTATCTTCTAAATGCTGCCTCTCTTCTCCCAGTACTAGCTCTGGAATTAAGGGATGGGGAGAAGGTTCTGGATTTGTGTGCTGCTCCTGGGGGCAAATCAGTAGCTCTGCTGCAGTGTGCTTGTCCAGGTAGTGTGTTTTTCTTTCAGTTGTTGACAACTTTTTAATATCTGTGTGTTACAAAGTACTTTGAAAGTATATGGGAGGAATGTACGATTGAGTTTGCAAGCTTAAGAAGCCTGAAAATTGGGATACTTTGGAGAAAAATGGAAATTTTAGCTGAGGAAATCAGTGTAAATAACATCATTTCAACCTATTTAACCCTAACTGGTAATTGGGAACAAAACTGCAACACGTTGTGAACACAAATCTGTAGGATAATATGAACATTGATAAGCCAATGACAGAGGTTTTATTTTTTACTTTCATACTTCAGAGTCTTCTATTCATATTTGTTAAAAGAAATAGGTCAACATCCACTGTAAATTATTTTCTTAATGAGATGGATGGTACTTTTAAAAATTAATTTATTTAGGTGGATGAATATTACTGCTAGATGAAGCAGAGTTCAGCATCAATTCTGTCTGGTTTTTGTTTGATAATTTTGTTTTTATGGATACACATACTGTTTTTCACACAGATAAGAACGTGTAAACGGTAGGAATTGTGTTAAAGTGGTTTCACTGATTCTTTAAATTCCTGCTTTTAGAGACCCAAATCAGATACAGATCTTTCATTAAGCATTATTTTAATGATCTATTAGGTAAGCACACTTAAAGTTTGTTTTTTAGTTTGTTAAAAGCAAAGGATTTGCAATCGTCTCATGTACAAAAAGCAGTATTGCCAATTGTTTGACTCACTCACTTTCTCAGCCAAGACACCAGTGTGTTGAACTGCCCTTGTTTGAAGTTTTGGAGGTTTCTGCACCTGGGCATAAGTTGCCTTAATACAATTTCTGGATCTTCTGAAGCTTGCTATTAATTTGTAAACTTGTTGAAGGGCCATGTGAAAGATTTCCCACTGTAGGTATTTTCCTTCTTTTGGGAAGTTGACGATCTGAAAATTGATTCTTTTGAAACTATCCAAGCCTGTCTATTCCTTAGAAAGTTGAGAACATTCCCTCTTGAAATCTATATAAATATTTTTTTATGAGAAATGTAAATCCAGGTGTACCTAGGCTTTCAGACAAATGTATCAGTTAACTGTATATTTAGGAGAGAATATACTGTATGTTTTCCAATTCTGGTCAAAATTATTATTGAAGCATGCGGTATTTTAGTGTAAGAAATCACAACAAAAGAGATTATAATATTAGCTTATTATTTTTATAATTTGAGCAGAAGTTTTATGGACTCATGTTATAAAGAATATTTGTTTTTATTTCCATTCTTTCTGTGTTCTTTGGCAGTATTCCTATATTGGCTGTTACAAGACTTATACTCATTAATTCTGGGTGTAGAATTTTTAATATTGAAAAAGATGGAAGACAAATGTCAAATTTGGGTACCATTTTGAAGGGAGAGCATTTTAATCCTAAATTATCCCTATTAATGGGCTATAAATATTGTACACTTTTATGGTAGGGAAGTTGATTTGATTAGAAACCCAAAGACAAACTGATATATTCTAGAAGTTTGAAGTGGGAAAGAATTTTCCTGTTCTTACATCAAGGGCAATGAACTACAGGCAGTGTTCCAAGTAAAGTAGCTTTTCATCTAAGTAGGACTAATGATAATGGTTTACTAAAGAGTACAGATGTCTTCATGCTGATGCTTAAAGCCCAAATTAGGTTAGCTACAGTGCTTGAATTTGGGATGCTGAAGCAATGCTAATCAAAGCTTTTATAAGCAAAACTTAAAATGATGGCTGCACTAAGTGAGCATTTATATACCAAATTTCTTTTTAGATCAGTACAGGCCTTTAAGCTGGGCCAAGAGGCAAACAGCTTTGAATGATTAAAAAGTTCGTGTTTTAGGATAATTAAAAAAATTAGTCTCATTTTCTTTTGATCCAGCTGTTCTCACCTGTTGACACAGTGATGGACTGACCGTTGTTTTTTTTTCCAACGCAGTCTTTGTTATGTCCCGGTCTTGACAGACAAAGAACAAACAATTCTGGCTCTAAATGGAAAAGCCTTAACATACAGTTTAACTGCGGATGGCCTAGCTTGGTGGAGTGGATTGGTCAGCATTCTTGCTGAAGGCTGTGTCCCTCTGGACATGAAATTCTCTTTGCTGTCAGTGGTAACTTTTTGATATCTGATTGGCCTTTGGTAGTTGAGAAGATTAGAAAGACTCCTTTCTTTGTTGAATTGCTTTTGTCCTCCTTTCTATTCCTTCTATCTCTAGGCCTCTTTGAGCATTCTACAGATACCACTTTCTGCTTTCTCTTCCCCTCCTAACTCCTTTCCATCCTTCAGGGTTTACCTCAGGAATCAACTTTTTTGGAAAGCTTTCCCCAAACTCCCTGCATTAGGTACATCTTCTTTGTGGTAGTAATAAAAATAATAACTGTTTTAGAATACTTTGTGCCAAGACTTTGTTAATCACATTGCATAAATCTGTGTTTTTCAAACATTTTTCAGTAGTCTGCTTCCAACATCTTATATCTCCATGTAAAAATCTTTGTGGAGTGTTAGGGCTCTGAGGAATATAGTATGACTGTCACTGGTGTACATAATCTCATCTAACTCTGCAGCACTGTGAGTTGGGTATTATCCCAATTTTAAATATCAAACTGAGACAAAGAGAAGTTAACTAAATTGCCTAAGGTAAGTGGCTGGGACTGAACTCAAGTTGTCACTATAGTGCTGTTGACTCTATTCCATGGTCTCCCAGTCACACTCAACTCCTGACTTGTCTAGCATCCTGTGTTAGACAGCTTCTAGAGAATAAGGACAGACACTTATTTATCTTTGTGTCTGCAGCAGCTTAGTAAACCAGAACCTTAAAGTGATTGTACTTTCAAGTGTGTTTTAATCTAATGTCAACCAAGTTTTAACAAATTAGTTGTCACGATTTTGTTCATTTGTGAATTTATAACATTGCTCTTGGGTAGCTCAAAGAACTTTACCATGAGCCTTCACAGCACTTTTAGTATATAAGACAGTATCATTATTCCAGTGTATACATTGAAGGGAACATAGAAAACAATCATAGTTACAGCTTATAGCTCCAAAAAATAATTGGCAGAACTAGAAATAAGGCAGGATTGTTTTTTTTCTAACTTAGGTATACTAAAATAAACGAATGAGTGAAACTACCAGTTTTATTTCCTTTCATTGGACCAAAGGCTGCCATGTACAGATACTTAATCCTCAATGACTTTTCAGGAATTTTTCCCCTTTTCCTGCGTAGATGAAAAAAATACCAAGATTTGGCTTGTTTTTGACAATTTAAGCATGAAATTGTCTCAGTATACTAAATTTTAATATATGTGTGAAACTTGCATTGTAACACCTTATATCAAATATTTTAAAAAGTTCAGCCAACTTAAGACCATTTCAAATAAAATCTACATCTAAGCAAGACAATAATGTAGTATGAAGCTATAACTCAGCCAGGAGCTATTTTAAAATGCTGAATTGAAAATCTTAACAAAGCTACAGTTTAATGAAAAGCTCCCCTGATTTTCAGTTGTAGTGATTTAAATATTCCTTATTATAATGCCATATTTCAAATCAAGTCAGCTATATTTAGTGTGCACATACTATGTGCAAGACATTGGATGGTAGGTGTAGAGGTGAAGGATATAGGAATGATTAAGACTTCTGTTTCCTATGGTATGATAGACTAGGTACCCTAACCAACCCTCCTGTAGAAAATAACTAAAAATGTACAGTATAATATTTAAAGAAAAACAGAATCCTCTTACCTGCATCAATGATCTCCAAATACTTAGTGGCCCAAATCTAAAAGATAGTGGGAACCTTGAAGGTAAATTGAGTACTGAAGCTGTCTTCTGTTTTTTGGGGTTTTTTTTAAAGAAAATGTAGTTTTATTAATATTATTTTTTACATTCTAGGATGTTGAAGAACAATGGGCAGTTGGGAGGGAGGGGGAGATGGGAAAGGGTAAGGAAATGTGATAGAATAACGAGGAAAGAAGAGGGGCAGGATTGAGGCCTGTGGCATCCCCCATATTCCTACAGGCGAGACGGGGGGGCTTCCAGTGGTGAGTTGGTCATTGCTGGGCTGGGTGTAGGTTTCAGGGGGGTGTGGCAAAAGCCCTGTCTTCCCACCACTCCAGCTCGGGAACCTGGGGCCCTTCTTGCTGAGGCTTGGTGGTCGTTGCTGGGCTAGCTGTGCGTGTTGTGCGGGGGCATGGCCGAGGCCCCAGGCTCTAGTCCCCCCACCACCCTGGCTCGGGAGAGCATGCGGTGCTTCCTGCAGCTGCTTGGTCACCACTGGGCTGGCTGCAGGTGTCAGTGATGCATGGCCTAGACCCTTGGCCCCAACCACCCTGGCTCAGGAGAGCCAGGGCACTTGCTTTAGCGGCTTGGTGGTTGCAGCTGGGCTGGCTTTGCATTTCACTGGGGCCTGGCCAAGGGCTGAGGCCCCCAACCACCCCAGCTTGGGAGAGCCGGTGGCAGTGGTTGCTGCTAGATGGGCTGTGGATGTTGGGAGGGCGTGGCCAAGGCCCAAGGTCCCCCACTGACAGGCTTGGGATAGCTCCGGGTGCTTCCTGTGGTGGCTCGGTGGTTGTCGCCGGGCTGGCTGTGCGTGTTGGGGGGACATGGCTGAGGCCCTCATCCCCCACCCTCGAGACTGGTTGTGGGTGTTGGGGGGCATTGCAGAGGCCCACAGACCTCCCCCATTTTCTGGCTTGGTAGCTCAGGGGACTTTCAGTCATCCTAGGTTTTATAGGTGCTGAAGCCAGCTTTTCACTTGAAAGCATTTGCTTAACCTCAAAAACTTTCATGTTGATTTTTACTGAACACTGAAAATAAGAGATCTCAGTAGTAGCCAGTAAGAAGGGACAGTTTACCTTTAAAGAAAAGTAGTTGGAGAGTTGACACTTGAGAATAACAATAGAAAGCAGCATTTAGAGGAATGATGCTTTGTGTGCTAAGAAAAGATGAATGTCAATCCAGAAATACGTTCAAACAAAATATCCCTGAAGAGTAAAAGTAAAATAGATACTATTTTTAGAGAGAGAGACAGTTTAATAGTTTATCACCAACAATTCTGAAAGTTGTGCTTCAGGAAGAAAAGAAAGACATTCAAGATGTAAGATAGGAGTTACAAAAGAAATGAAGAGCAAGGAAGGTGAGAAATATGCAGGAAAAATCTTACCATCAGTGGCTATATAGAAGACAATGACAATAATGTTTTGTGGGGTTAAAAAATATTAAGCCCAAATAAAGCTCAAGTATACAGTAACAATAGCATCTAAGTTAGGAGGGAATGTTACAAGATTCTTGTTTCTTTTAGGAAAGATGGTGAAAATGCACTTAATTTAGATTTTTTCTTAAGGTATACATGTTAAAATCTTTAGGCTTACCATTAAAAGAATAAAAATAGAGTGTAAAACATTTAAACCACACGACAGTAGGGAAATGGTTGAATAAAGGATGTTACGTCTATTCCATGTACTATTTAGCAGCCTTTGAAAATTGTTTATATCTCTACCAATTAAGTTTGGAGTATTTCCTTCGAAGTATTGTCATATGTGGAGAGTAAGGAGGCAGAGAGGTATGTATAGCATGATCATCTATGTTAATGAACACATACACATAAACACACACACATATATAATATATACATATTATGTTGATAATTTAAGTATCTTTGATGAGCAGAAGATGAAGAATAAGGGGAAAAATGATACTACCAAAAATATATAATTCCTTCATTTAAAACTTTATATGTGAGTATACACATAAAGAGAAGACAATGGGTTTCAAGTAATTTTTAACATTCTTCCATTATACTTTTATGCATTTTAAAAATATGGTTGGAGATATATATATACCCAAGCATATCAAATATTTATATATATGTATATGTTTAAGTAAAGGAAAAACAAAACAACTATTTCACTGTGTAGAGAATCATATGCTGAATACCCTCTGTACTGAGAAGCAGTGTAGTATGGTCCTTAAAGAGTAGATAGGGCTGTGGAACTTAACTGTCTGGATTATGTGCTGTGTGAACCTAGGCAGGTTACTTAAACTCTCTTGGCTTCAGTTTTCTTATCAGTAAAATAGAAATAATAATAATATCTACCTCATAGATTTGTGAAGATTAAATGTGTTACTATGTGTAAAGTGCTTAGAACAATGCCTGGCACATAATGAGGACTCAAAAATTGTTAGTAATTATTATAAACATTTGTTATTACTATTTTGTAGTGCTATGCTAAATATGTTATTAAACTTATCACATTTACTCTAAACAACTGTTTTGTAAGGTCGCTAGGTACAATCCCTATTTTACAGATAAAGAAAAAAAAAAAGGGCCGGCCCAGTGGCGCACTCGGTTGAGTGTGGCACTTGGGAGCGCGGAAGCGCTCCCACCGAGGGTTCGGATCCCATATAGAGACCGGTCCGCTCACTGGTTGAGCACTGTGCGGGCACGACACTGAGGGTTGCGATCCCGTTGCCGGTTGCGGTGCGGGCGTGACACTGAGGGTTGCGATCCCGTTACTGGTCACGAAAAAAAGACAAAAAGGAAAAAAAAAAAAAAAGCTGAGAATTTTGAAGTTAAGTAACTTCCCCAAAGTCTTCCAAGCTCTTAATTTGAACTCATGTATTTCATACTATAGAGCCTATAGCACTTGCTTTTTTCTGTTAACTACTACTTTCCTTCATTTAAATGAAGGTGTTGTGCCGTGGAAGACAATACATGTATAAGAGAATATATTATTTACTCTTAAGAGGTAGTGCTTTAGGGTGAGAACTGTGTCTGTGGTATTGGTTGTATAGCATATCTTTAGGAATATATAGTTCTCTATAGGTTTTTACTCCCCAAATTAGTATATTTGTGTATATATATATATATATATATAAATGTATATATTTGTGTATATATTAATGTATATATTTATGTTTTTAAAGCATAAGATACTGTAATCATATTTACCTCTGAGCCCTATTTCTGCATAATTATGATGAATTGATTTCTTTCTGAAATTTATTTGATGAAAAGTAGAAATTTAACAGTTCTACTGCCTTCATTTGAAACTTTTTAATCCTTTATATTTAGGTTATCTTCATTGTAATGAATATGATAGTCTGAGATTGAGGTGGTTGAGGCAGACATTAGAATCTTTCATCCCACAGCCTTTGATAAATGTAATTAAAGTGTCTGAATTGGATGGCAGAGAAATGGGAGATGCCCAGCCTGAAACGTTTGACAAGGTACTTTTATTACATTGTGACAAACTGATGGGCTCCTAATGATACCATTATTGTGTTGCTTTGTTGTTGTTTTCCATCTGCTCCCAGACATAGCCTGATACAGTTTCTCAGTGCTCTGGGAAATTTTGATAAAGTGAACATGAAAGCAGTTTTCATTTGATGGTCAGCATGGTTCAAAGGAAGCAGTAACATTGGGACTGGAGATTGCAGAATGCTTTGTATTTCCAGGCATCTCAAAGATACTCAGGAAAAGATCAGATATTATTTGGATCATTACACAAATGTTTACTGTATTGCTTTAGTTCAGTAACATTTCATATCAGAGTTTGACAGTCGAAGAAAAAGAGGTCATTTCAGTAAACTTGAAATTGAAATATTGGTTCTTAAAAGTAAATGCTGAGAACTCAGAAATATAGTAATGTCTGTTTAAAATAAGTAAATATGCTGTGGTTGTCAAAAATATCAAATATCTTTAGTAGATATTAGTAGGCTTTTAGTCCTCCCCTCCAAAACAAACAAGCACTGAAAGTACTAGTACATAGGAAAATTTTCTGATAAGTATTAGTGAGGAAATGTCATGAAGAAGAACTTACCATGTTGTATTTTTGTTTCAAAAGAAATGTTTAAAATTTATTTTCTATTTATTTGTCATGTTTTACATAGCTTCCTATATGCTTTGTGCCTGAGAATATATTTTCAGGGCATATTTGCATCATTTGTTCTTTTTTTCTCTAGGTATTAGTTGATGCTCCATGTTCAAATGATCGAAGTTGGTTGTTTTCTTCTGATTCTCAGAAGGCGGCCTATAGAATAAGTCAAAGGAGGAATTTGCCTGTTCTACAGGTAGAGCTCTTAAGGTGAGGACTATTAATATAAGTGTGTATTTTGGTTCCTAATATATTTTAAATAGGTGTGACAAAACATGTCAAACCCCAAACAGAGGGCTTCCTGTGTAGGTGTCAGCAATTATTCCTCTAAAGGCTACACTCAGAAAATTCCCAACCTCTTCACTTTTAGCTCTCATGCTGTAATGCCAGCTGCCTAATGAAATGTAGTATATCTATTCACCATCTTTTAAAGGGCGCACATTATTTTAAGACCATTCTTAACTATGAAGTTAAGAATAGTTGGTCATAGTTGGTCATAGTTGTTTGCTTTCTAGGACTATCCAATCCTGGGGTTAATCACCCTAATTTTTCTTTTACCAGAATCTGAGCAGTCCCCCTGTAAGAGTAGTTTTGGACCAAAGATGCAAGTTTTGGTAATATTCTGGAAGAACCCACCACCTAGGAAGTTGTAGCTATTTGTCAGAATTTATCTCCTCTCTAAGAATTCTCCAGAGGGGCCTGGCCACCGAGAGGTATTTGGTCCCCTTCAAAACAGAGGCATTTGGGGGCTTCATTATTCTGGTTCTAAAAGAGATGGAGAGTACCTTTTTCTTGATAATGACTCTCTACAGCAATGCAGGGCATCACATGGTGAGAGATGGCTGAGCAAGAGAGCTAACATTATCACTTGCTGTCCTTTTTTAAAAAAAAAATTTAAATTTTTTATTGAAACATAATTGATTGTATATATCTGTGAGGTACAGCATTGAATATCAATACCTGTGTGCAGTATACCGCATGTTCTCACTCATTAAGTGGGAGCTAAAAAATAAAACAAATAAAAAAAGAAAGATACAACATTCACAATAATTCATTGAGGTTTCAAAAGGATAGAACAGAACTGAGGCCAATGGAAGTGGGAAACGGGGAGGAGGAGGGAGGTTAGTGAAAAATCCCACTTGACTGTGGTGAATATATGGTTCTTTCAGAATTAGAGATTTTCACCACTGTTTCAACTATGTATAGATTTTCTTTTTAAAGTTTAAATAATTCAGTTAGCTTCGCATAATGTCTTTATATGCTTAGTCATATGTTGCTTTGCCTCACACGGGGTAATGGAGATGCAAAAAGGATTACTCAAAGCCCATCTCTTTTGAGCAGTGAGACACCCCAAAGGGGTTAACTTCCCAGAACCCTCAAGAGAGAGGCATTCCTCCTTTGGGAAATTAACACTGAGCTGGGATTCTGTCTCAATATTTATTCTCTAGGCCAGAAAGTTACAGAAAAAGAACATAGGTGGAGTTATGGTTAAGTATAGTTTAACAATAGAAGCTGGTAACATCAGTGAAATATCAAAGTGACTTTCCATAATGCAGTTTGCAAAAGGTTAAGTCAATCCACCAACAAAAGCTTGTTCTTAGCAAATACTGTGTTTTCCTACAGAAGTTTCCTCAGTATTTTACATAACAATAAAGCAACTTTTTTAAACATATCAATCAATAGTTTAACATGCTCTCAAGGACATCTGACAGACGTCCTTGAAAGCCAGCAACTTTGCCGTGTTATATTTCTGTATCCACAACAGAGACTTTAGCCTGGGGAAAGTTTCCTGTCTTTTGCAAACTTAACATTTCTATATGTAATTTTTAAAAGTTAGGTTATACCTGAAACTACAGGGCTTTGGAAACTAGGCCCTTTGAAGTACATTTGCTTTATAAATGTTAGTATACTCCACAGTCATGTTTGGAATCCAGAAAACAAAAGCAAACTACTATTATACCACTACTACTACTACTAACAATAATAACAATTCTATTCTTCCTCCTCTTTCTTCTTCTTCTTCTTTTTTTTTTTTTGTTTAAGTTAGGTGGCAGGAGCTAGAAGTTCAGAAATTAAAAATCTGTAATTAGGGTAAAGTGCACAATTCTTTTTAAGAAGAGTTTACTGACAAAATATTCCATATTAAATGAAATTGTAAAAGGTTGAGACATCTGAAGCTATAGTTTTCAACTATTACGTTTTCATTAATAAAAATGTCACAAGTGGAAATGACACTATGAATACAATCTTGAAAATAAGATTTTATCAGCATTTATTTATTCATTTATTAAGTATCTACTTTGTATTGGGAACTATACTAAGCACTGCAGGTTCTAAAATATGTAGGAAATTATCCTTATTCTCTTGGTCCTCAGGTTCTAAAATATGTAGGAAATTATCCTTATTCTCTTGGTCCTCAGGGCAATTATCATAAAATGTGTTAAGGACTATAATAGAATATTTAGGGTGCAGAGGGAACAAGAGGAGGGACACCTAACTTTATTAAAGTTGAGGATGTGGTGTGAAGACAAGAAGGCATATTTTATAAAATAAGCAACACATAAGTTTTTAAACTCAAGGTATTTTTCTAATAACTTTTTCTAATGAAAGTCTCAAAAAACATTTGGAAAACACAAAGAAATGTAAAGAAGAAAATGAGCCACCCATTGAAAGAAAACTATTATTATACTGTCTTACTACATTTGGCTGCCTATAGTATTTACAGTAATAGTAATCATAGTGATACAAATTGTTATCTTTTTTTCACTTAATTTATTGTGAACATTTTAATTATTAAATAGTCTTTGAAAACATGCTTTTGAAATGGCTACATCAGATTAAATCATTCATTTTCTCATTCATTCATTTTTTCAGGTAGTTAGGAGAATCTAAGACTTCTCTTTCCCACCACAAGCTGATTAATGCAAGAAATAGTTATAAAAACATATCCTAATAGGGATTAAAACATAACTTTTTTAATGGTCCAGGCAAAATCTTTATAACTCTTTGTGGGAGGAGTTATAGCAGCTGGACTGTGATCCAATTCTTTTGATTTCCAGGGGGATTCTCCCACGGAAAGAAAGAAGGCAGGTGACCCAGTTAAATCTTCACATAAACATGTTGATAACTGACCTCGTTAGTAGATAGACTAATGAGTTTTGCTAAAAGGATAGTTCTTATGGCATGCTTTCAGCAGAATGTCCCTGATTAGAATTGCTTACGATAAACACATGAATAGTGACAGTAAATATGGCAGAAAATGACCTGGTTATTTTTGACTTGGGAAGAAGTGCTTCTTTGTCACTTAAGCATTCTTAATTGTCACTTGGTGCTGTGTTCTTTTCATCTCTCCTAAATCTTCATTCTGATGGGAAGAACTACTTTTATGATCCAAAAGATTTGACCTAAGGTTGAAAAAACAAGATTTTTCCAGGCTATCCATCAGGAGTTCCTGTGACTCTTTCTTCTTCCATCAGAAAGGTTTTCCTGGCACTTGGCCTCATTCTGCCACTTACCACAGGTATCTGAATTTATCACACTGTTGACCTAAATGGAGTCACTAAAATGCCTTTAGTTAACTTTATGAGCTTTTAATTCTCTTACAGTCCAGCCACTGCAGGAGTCAAATGACTTCTTTCTTCAGAAGGAGATAGCCATTGATTTCCTCCGAAGAATTATTTAGGACAGTGTTTTCAGACTCTGCTTTGTGAAGACATAGGGGTTCTGTAACATCGTTTCAGAAGCCATCTTGAGGGAAGAGTTAGAGATGAGCAGTAGAGCTTTCTAGTGCACCACACCAAGCCCAGCTAGAAGCGGGGTATCTTTATCTGTCTAAACTTGTAGAATTTCATTTGAAGAGAGTTTTTTGTTACTAAAAAAAGGTTTGAAAAACCCCTTTTAAATCATTTAAGTTAGTGATAAGCAATCTCCATTAATAAGCACATTTCCCATGGGCCAAAATCAAGTCAATTCTGGTGGTTTTCTTAAAGGCTTCTTTTTTTTTTTTTTTTTTTTTTTTTTTTTTTTTTT